>NW_017802713.1:2040515-2071667 GCF_001625305.1 Branchiostoma belcheri
AATGGCCTCAATTTTGAATTATGGGTAATTTAGTGAGAAAAATGTAAAAAATGCCATTTTTTCACCAATATGTCGACAAAAACTAGACTTAAAATCAGAAATTAAAAAATCCCTAAAACACGATTTTTTGTCTTATTCCTAGTCTGCGAAAAATATAAAAATCGGGGATCTGGGGTAATATACGTAGCCAGGTTTGAACGATGTTTGCTTAAAAACGAGACATGACTTGTGCTCGGAAACCCGAAAATGATCGTCTTTCTGAGCGAAATTTTAAAAAATCATTGATTTAACATAAAAAGCTAACATTTAAAGGATGTTAAGACGATAATTTCATTTTAATTTGACGAAATTTACCCCTAAATATTATTTGTGTATTTTCAAATATTTTACGGGTAGTCCAAAACAGGCCAAAATAGCGTGTTGTAACCCGATACCTTTTAGAACGCGCATAGCAATGGGAAAGAATGCCGTAGTGACAGACCGCCGTGACTCTACAATGACAGTGATAAGGGCTGATATTTGAAAACCCATGTCTGCTATTTCCTGTTGTAGATTGAATGGTGTTTGTACATATTTGTATATAGTGTGTTTCTGTGTACTTGTCCTGTTTTGTTTTTTAACCAATTGTAAAAATCGAATACATAATTAGGGGTGCATTAACATTTCCTGCTTTTGTACGATTTTGTTGGATTGAATAGATTGAAATTATTTTTTCCCAGGTTCTCCGTGCGACAGTACGGAGTTTGAGTGCGGGAACGGCCGGTGTGTGTCCCGGGACCTGACGTGTGACCTGGCCAACCACTGCGGAGATAACACTGACGAGAGCACCAGTGCTATGCACGCCAACTGCGCAAGTAAGGACCGCTCCTATTGGGTGTATAAAGTCACGTGACTATGACGTGTTTAGCGCCCGTCATGTTGGTGGGCTAAAGGCTCCGTCAAAATATGGCGGTGTCTATCCATATTCACACGTTGTAGTGTCACATACAATCAGCTTTTTAGCTGGCTTTTGTTTTACTTTTTTTTGCTCTTTTGTGTTGATTGAGGGGATTATTGAAATTATTATGAGGTCAGTTTAAATACGTGTTTTTCATTGACGTTCCCACCACATGCTTTACAGGGAATTATCCCGAGATTTTTGTATCCATGAGTTTTCTCCCCTTGAGCGTTGCTGTCCTTGGTACTGAAATAACAACAATTGAAAATCCACCAACACTAACGTTCTTGTTAATCTAGTTATCTGTCTATATGGCCACAGCAAGTAATTTTTATGGATGACATCAGCGCGCACATTAATTTTCGCCTGATTTTGGAAGAAAAAAACAAGAAATTTTGTTGCCTTCTGACAGTGGTCACCATGCCGAAAATAGGCCAAGATGTCTGTTGCCATGCCGGAATCAGGATGGCAGATAACTATAAAGAGAGGAGACAAGACAAGGCTCTGATTTAATGTTTTGTTTCTTACTTTGATGCAGAGATATGTGATGCTGGCTGTGTATATGTAATCTTCCCACTGAATCAAAACCATCTGTGCAATGATTGAGTCAAATTTTTAAAATGTAGGAACCTTGTTTTTTGGGCCCGCCTTGTTTTGTTCGCTCGCTCGCATTAGATTTGGAGTCTGTGGAGGATGTCATCCATAAAATTTACTTGTTGTGGCCTAATGATGATTCTCTTTTGCAAAGTTGGAGTGGCCGGTGCTGTTGTAACTGCTGCCCAGGCACGTGGCCTAGGCGTGGGAGTGATCGCCGCCATCGCGATCGCTGTCATCCTGTTTATCATCGTCATCGTCCTCGCCGTCTGCTTCTTTATCCTGCACCAACAGGACAACAGCGCCTCCCAGCGGATGGATTCAGAAAAGCAGGAGGTAAGGCTAGGGTTCTCGCGGTGAGGCCGTGTTGATTTCATTGCATGGATGACATGCTTTGGGAACTCCAAAACTGATACGAGTGTGCGAATAAAAAAATAAGTTGGCAAAAAAAAGTTGCCTTCATCATGAAATCTAAGCGGTCTTGAAGGTTGAACAAATATAATGACTAAACACACAGAGTAATATTTCATTGCCATGGTGAGCTCAATCCCATACTTTGTCACACTGTTGAACAACTCTGTATAGTAGGGTATCCGTACAGTCCTTTTGTGCTTACAGGTTGTATTTATTGTCCTTGTATTTAGTGTCATTGTATATACTTGGGGTCGTGTGGCGCAGCGGTAGCGCGTTCGGCTCGGGACCTAGAGGTCCCGGGTTCGATCCCCACCCATGTCACCGATCTTGTGCCCTTGGGAAAGGCACTTTACACGACTTTCCTCACTTCACTCAGGTGTAAATGAGTACCTAGCTTCGGTTAGGGACGTCCCTCGGATAGGACGTTAAATGGAGGTCCCGTGTTTGGGGAGAGCCACACCCCACGCACGTTAAAGAACCCACCACACCTTTCGAAAAAGAGTAGGGGCATGCCCCGGTGTGCGATGGTACAAATTCTACAATCCGGAGTCTTGCCAAGAATTGACATGCCATAATGATCAATATAATGATCGTGGGCATTAAAGGAAAGACAAGATATACTTTACTATTTTTTTTAAAGTAAATAAGCTAGGGTTTTAAACAGTTGCGGCATTATGATTTTAATAAGTAATATGTAATATGTGCACGCAATTCAGCCTGCGGCTGCGATGTGAAACATACAAATTGTTCTGCTTATTGTATTTGTGAAATAAACCAATATATGGTGAATAAGCGAAGTTTTTCTTGTTGTCCTTTGGAATGGATTTGGTGTTCTGCGGCATACCTATCGTTTTCCAATATTTTTTTGTTCAATTTACGGCAAATATTTGCTCATTTTGCAGCTACTTTGTACGATTAACAGTATGGTCAAAACTTTTTTTTTTGAAACGGACGAAAATTCATGCGCGCGCGGATGCCATCCATATAATCAAATCAACATGACCTTTTTGATTAATAAAAACCATTTGATTGATTGATAATTATCGCCTACTCGATGTAGTTTATGGCTTGCAAACATGAAATTTGTGATCTGTATTTTCTTTTAGGAAAATAATTCTCTCGATTAATAAACAAACTCAACGTAGAGTAAGGTAAGGTATATGTACTCTATAACGTAAGCTGTACTTTTTTGTACTCTACTGTATGCCACACTATTGGTGTATTTTTGGCGACGCCTCAGGGAAGGAGCCGCGTTAAATATTGTGTTTATACAACGTGTGATTCTAATAGTCTACTTCCCTTATATTTAGCCAGCTCTACAAACCGTTGCGTACCACACCAACCCGGCAATGGCAAGACCAACCCGCGTAGAAGAAGAAGACCTTGCCATAACGGAGCTAAGCGAGTCAACGCCTACATACCAGCCACCTCCGGCCCAACAGCCTCGTCCGGAGGAACCTGAGCTCTACCAAGACCAAGAGGCCGTGGAGGAGGCTGCGAAGCCAGTCTATCCCGACGCCGTGCCCGGGCCTCCTAAGTACGTACCGCCGCGGGCCGAGGCTTCCGCATCCCCGGCCAGGTCTATAACACCCGCCGGCAATGAATGAATAAAAAGCTGTTAGGCCACAGCAAGTAAATTTTATGGATGAAATCCTCCGCAGATTCCAAATCTAATGCGAGCGGGCGAAAAAAAAGAGGCGGGCTGAAAAAAACAAGGTTCCTACATTTTAAAATTTTGACTCAGTTATCGTACAAATGGTTTTTATTTAGAGGGAACGTCACATATGCACAGCCAGCATCACATATCACTGCATCAAAGTAAGAAACAATACATTAAATCAGAGCCTTTTCTTGTCTCCTCTTTTCATATTTATCTGCCATTCACCTTCCGGCATGACAACAAATCAGGCGAAAATTAATGTGCGCGCTGACGTGATCCATAAAATTACTTGCTGTGGCCTCATGTTGAAGACTAGCATATCGTGAATCGTGCAACGTATGGCAGGGCTCGAAATACTGGGTGCATGTGCACCTTAGTGCACCCAAATTTGGAGCTGTGAACTCAATTTTTTTTTTCTGTGGCTGCACCAGTGCACCCAAATATTTTCGTAGGTTTACCGTATGTAAAGATGCAAAATATATATTACTATACATACTCTTGATCTGAGTGTCAGAAAAATAAGAAAATCTTTGTTCTGGTATTTCTCTTTGGAAAACATAATTAGTTTTTGCTGACATTCTATATATTTCCTTTCATATGGTGCACCAAAAAACAATTTTGTGCACCCGATTTTTTTTAGGTTGGGTGCACCAGTGCAATGGTTCCCAAAAATGAATTTTGAGTGTTTTATTAAGGTATCCTTGGAGAGTTTCAAGCCATACAAAAAATTGAATCAGAAATGTTCATGACTGCAGCCAAGTAGGCCTGATTTAGCCTCCTTGAAACTTGAAACAACGTCACAAGATCATATTTTCATGTACTGGTCATGTCTCCCCACGTGGTTTGAACAACAAATATGTCAAAACTTTAAAACTGAAACGTTTATAAAAGAACAATTTCTTGACAATTGCCTACGTCACGTATCCGTAAAGTCTCGTGTCTGCCGTAAGTAACCGTAACTCTCGCGAGATTACGTTTAGAAGTGATTGGTCATTAATTATCCTGATGAAGGTGACAGTGGTCGTTGAAAATTTGATCTCTGTGTAACCCTTGTGTTGGAATAAGGTTCTACATTTTACTATGATTACTACCAACACAAATGAACGTTCATAATAATCTGGAAGCATAAGGGCACCAAACACCATGTAGTATATACCATCATATATTTTCACCAAGCACTTGAATTCGTCCATGAGGCTACACTGGTATGCTAGAGGGTATAGTAATACAAGTTGTGCAAATTATAGTACTGATTGGGGGTGAAGATATCGAAAGATATCATGATAATCAGTAAAATGTTTAAGGAAACTGTACAGACTACAGAAGCACTGTAGATTTGTTGGCGTCGACAAATGTTTAATGTGCTTGCATTTAAGAATAGAAAAGTTACCAATGGCTTTCATTTGGTAGTATGTAAAATCATATGTACTATATGTAGTACATTCATATATTTTTCTTGACCCATCTGTATAGTATCTTTATAACTTAGGATCCGTCCATCTGTGAAATGTACGTGTGCTGCAAAAAATAAATAAATACCAAATACCATATTATGTTGTGTAAAACTGTAAGTTTTTCATCCAGAAAAGTGTACTTACTTATACATTAGATATGCTATCTTTAATACCGCTTTAAAGCGGCTGTCGTATTAAACATACACATCTCATACAATCAACAATTGAACTATCGTTTTCGTCCATATAGATTTTGACATAAAACAAAATTCCCATCTTGTCAGCAAGTTCATATACTCTTCAGTAGCAGCATTTGCTATGCAATAATACAATCATATATTAAGTCACATATTTGCAGTTCAAACGAGCAAATATAGGGCTTTTAAAACTGTACATTTTCGTGAAATTTTGGCCATAGAATGCTTGATAAAGTTGACACCACTTCTAGCAATATCATTCGCAGAAGGAAAACATATTGTTTTTGCTCTGTTTCTTCATTTCTTCATTTTCTTCTTCTCTAAACAAATAAGGTCAATAACCTGAACCAGACGTCTTTCACCATAGTAACTAGTGTTGGGTTACATCATGTTGCAATTTTATAGCAGGAGGGATTAGACTCCTGTCTCGCCATATATATGAATGTGTTTGAGTTAACAGAGCAGACCATATGCGAAGGTAAACATTCTGCTTTGCAAATGTGACCTTTCTAGTAAGATATATTCTTCAGCTTTCAATAAGTGGTGGTAAGACTCCGTGCGTGCCTTTGTTCCATTGTTTGGCTTTAGATTTATGATTCCCTTTCCCATTTTTATGGCTCTTGACAGGCGGAAGGTCCGTCTCGGTCGCTGCGTCTCTCTTTCCTGTGTTTACCTCAGTTTCTAGGTTGTTTCCTATCGAAGGAAACCTCGAATCGTTTTCTGGATCCCTGGGCTTGAGAAGACTGAAGGCGTCGTCCTTTTTCATCGCTTTGAAATCCTTCAGCGGAGGAAGTTTCAGCCTCGGGCTCAACGAGTTTCGTCGTCTTTTCCGAACAGTCTCGAACTGACCAACTCGTGCTTTCTCGGCCTCCTTCGGGAGGTAATCGTCCTCGGGGCTCTTCTCGGGTGTTTCCGGCAGCTGCCTCCTTTTCATCTCGCGCTTGCGCCGTTCCTCTTCTTCTTTCCTTTGCTCGGGGAGAGACAAAATGGCGGGAAGGGACTCGTAAGCGATGATACGCCCGTCTTTCCGCCCTTCTCGTAAAAGATCTTGCGATTTTTTCATGCGCTCGACTTTCGGATCTTTTGGTTTGAACCAGCGGTCCGTGTCTTTCTTGATGGCGTCTAGTGTCATCCCGCCGTACCTTCCGTAGTTCGAACTTTCGTCTCTCTCGTATGGATTTTGAGTTTGACTTTGTAAGGATAGTTTCCGCATCAGTCCACGGCGGAGACCCTCAATCTTTGACAAAGATTTGGTCAGTTTCTGACGTTGTTGCTTGACGCGGAATTCTTCCGCTTGCCTTGTTTTCTCTAACTGCCTGTAGGAACAAATAATACAAAGAAAATCATTTTCAACTTAAAGGCATCCAATGCAGTTTTTAGGGCTTGGAAACCAGATTTTTCAAAGTCAGTATTCTACTCACTTATGTATATACTGAGTTGAAACAACACTATCAATGTATATCGAAATTCATGGAACAGAAATGCCGAAAATTGTGACGAAAATGGTTATTGGAAGGCCCTTGATTTTTAGGTCACATGGGTAACGTCCAGGTAACAAGAAAACAGAGTTAAACTATTAAGGTATTATAAATTGATACAGAAATATAAAATCAGTTGTTAAATCGCTTGGTTTCAAAAAGGTGCAGCTGTGTAATAGTGTGTATTTCAGAGTTGACTTTAGATGGAAGTAAAGCTTAAGGTGATCCATTGAGTAACAGATACACAATAGCACTATCGGATAGGTTTTTAATATCTAAGAATGGGATCTGTCGAGGAGGCGTATACGTACCCGCTGTGCACGCTGGAGATATTTGTGTACTTACCTGGTGAGGAAGTCCGTCCGTTTCTTCTCTATCCGGTTGAGTACTGAGATGTGTTTCCGGTTGTGTGCTTCCGTTTTCTGGATAGCGAAGAACCGCCCCTGGGTCAGGCTTATGGACATGGCTGACTTCCGAGTCTCCGCACAACAATACCTGGAATAGTGGAGAATACTCGGTAACAGGTAAAAACGACCACATCTAACTAGACTGTTCCTATCTTATTCTAGCTCCAGTTCTATCGTACCCAACCCAAGCATGCAGTATATAAAATTCCTGACTTTAATTTGTCAAGATTCATGGAAAAATAAATAAGAATGAAGACCATTACTGTACATTTTTGCCCCACTGGGCTAAATACAGGTCGACCTGTTGACAATTATTCATATAAACGTGTTTATATAAACTTCTAAGTATAGTCTAGTGCATTTGACTTTCTCTCGCTTCCTAGTAATAGTGGAAATATAGGATATATTACATATAACATATAATATAATATATGTATGATTAGTTAAAGTTGGTTTGTCAAAGGCTATAAGGAATATAAATTTGTCAGTACTATTCAAATATCTGAATTGGGGAAATTTACGTGACACATAACTGAAAAGAATAATTTTATCGCTATCATACAAAGGACAATCTACGGTAAAATGAAGTTCGTCTTCTACTTTACCTAAATCATAGCAAAGACGCCTTAAAAGAGCACGCAGGCAACCTCGACAACCATCTTAGTCCAAACTACAGACGACCTTGCTCACCACCAACTCCTATTGTCTACAGAAGGTCGGAGGGCCATACTCGGCTATGTGTGACAGGGTCTTAAACCAAATTCGACACAAGAAAAACAAACTGATAGCTTCCCCCTCAGAATATTTGTCGGCGACGGTATGCGATCGAATGAAAGATCATGAAAGAACTGTTCGCAGCTAGATCAGGATACATAACATACTAGCATTTAAATTGTCAGTAATAGCATATTCGGGGTACCTGAGTAAAACCGCATTTACGGTACTTTTGAGACGGCCATTTAAAACACAAATCAAAATCTATGTGGTATTTTCGTTGCTAGCTAAGGCCACACCACTTTAATTTGTTGGTTCTCGGATTTTTTTAGAAACAATATGAAGCGACAGGGCGAAAAAAATAAAAACAGGTCTAAGTATACTATTATAGCCCCAAATACTACGGTAGGAGCCATGGAGTCAACACAAAATTCTGTGTTAATATTTAAACAATGAATTTTGAACTTTTAATCAAACCACTGCATTGATATATGGAAAAACTCTAACAACTAGGAAGAAAATGACTTTCCTCAACTGTTGGGGGCAAAATATGAGCATTTTTTAGTTGATCGAGAATTTTGAATCTTGTTTTTTTTTGCAAATCAGAAAAAAATTAAGAGGCGAATCCGAGAACCAACAAATTAAATTGGTGTGGCCTAAATGAAGGTATAACTGGCACGTATTAAAGTCAGTGAAGCAAAATTCGTACTTCAACTTGTCAGACTTCATGAACTTAAAACTGTCTTTTGTTGACCATGGGATGTCGTGGATTGGAATGTAGTAATTGAGAAGGTTGTGTTCAGGTCTTGGCGTCGTAACAGACAAAGCCTTTCAAGCCCCTGTAAAAAAGGCTAGTCTTGCCTTAAGTCTTCTCAACTTGAGATTTTGAAGACAAAAAGTAACGAAAAGTCTGATAAAATAATCTATCAAACCGTGGATAAGGCGGTAAGTTAAGTGTTTATGGCCAAATATTATAGAATATTATAAACTATACGATACTTTGGTGTCGCACGATCGACTTTTAAACATGTTGTGCACATGTGACAGAACCTTACACCAACCCGGGTAAATTTTTTCCGGGTAAATTGTGTAAGCCATATGCGCGACTGTTAAAGAGTTCCCTCAGTTTTTAGATTGCGATCGTGCAACAAACGTACAATTTACTTAGACTTAGTTCCTCCCGTGCGTAGCACATTGGGCAGCAAGTTTCTTTTTATTCCATGAAATTTCGTGACTAGACATGGTGACGGCACACTCAAGATATATCAACTTATTTTATGTCGTCACCAACGCAAATACGGAACAGGACAATGATCATTTTCACCTGAATGAAGTGAGGAAAGTCGTGTTAAGTGCACAAGATCGGTGGCATGTCAGGACTCGAACCCGGGACCTCTCGGTTCCGAGTTGAGCACTCTGCCGCTACGCCACACGACCCCACAACAAAGTTAACTCCAACAGCAAGTTTCCTCCAAAAACACCAGGCACTAAATAAGAGAGCGTTCTGCTACACACATGCACCGGTCATATTGGCCGTCCTAACGCTTTTTGCAGATGCATGGATTTTCTTCCAGTAATAACATTTCAATCGATATATTCACAATGCGTTGTCCTAGACCATGTAGAAGTTACTCTCCAAGCAGAGGTTAGGGTTTTTGGTTGCTTTTGGCGTTTTATTAGACTTTTTTATCGGGTTTTCTTTTTTGTATTGGAATTTTTCTGGGTTGGGTGAAAGAAAAATTCCAGTGCAAGAAAGAAACCCTAATAAAAAGTCTAAACAACATGTACACAACCAAAATAACCCAAATCCCAAACCTCTGCTTGGAGAGTAGTAGAAATCTCTAACAGCAATACAACTACGTACATTTAAAGATAGCACAACTGAAACACAATGGAATGTGATATGAAAATGCTATAGGTGAGAAAATTTTGTGTTGGACCAAACGTTTTAACTTTAAACATGTAACTACCAACACAGATGAACTTTCATGATAATATAATATGAAAGTTGCTATTCCATATACAGGGAAGAACAGAACAGCCACCCTACCTTGTTTTCAGACGCCAAAGACTGTGACTAACGCCCTTCTTACAGATAAAGACTAGGATCTTGATGATCGTCTTAACGATTGAAACAGTTTCTCAAGAGCTAGCAGGAGAGCAGGAAAGCCGCCAGGTGTTCACATAGCCACCACCTTAATCTCAAACACAAACCAAGTCAAGATTTCTTACCTGTGAGGCTCTGAAACGCGTGCATAGGATGCCACAAAGACTACGAGGGTCCTTGGAGTAGAGTTAAGATGTTAAGAGTTCCTTCGGCGAGGGGTGTGTGGAGTGTTGGCTCAGTTGCAGCTTTTCGGGCGCGGTATTTAGCGTGACTTGCTACATCTTGCCTTGCTGTGAATCTGTACAACACAAGTGTGGTATTTTGCTTATGATTGGGTGTAACGGTATCCGTTGCAATGCGTAGGCCGAGCATTGTGCGCTTTTATACTCCAACAAGTATCCCTTCTGCTGCAAAATGGGGACTCGACAACCAAAACAACACATGAGACGCCCGCTTGACAGCTTACTGTAAAAAGATCCCCCCGACACCCTTGCAAAGGCGGTGTAAGCGTATTCTTCCGTAACGCTCTGTGTATAGTTACCGGTAGGCAGTGTTGACTAAACTGTCAGCAATGTTTGAGCAATGTCGTTTAATTTACGTAGGATTTTCGCGTACTTCAACCGTGTTTAGAAAACCTGTCCTTCTGAGGTCGCCTTTAAGGATAATTGTTCACACTTAAAGATTCTTCAGAAGACGGGAAAGTAAGGAAGAAACACACCGTGACATTGAAGTTTGTTAGCCGGCGTTGTTTATATGAACTCATGGCAACTGTATGTTAGTTCTCCAAGCTTTAGCGGTCACGAACAATTGACGCCATACACACGCCGTCGCCGTTCCGCTTGGCCGGGCGTTTACGGTCAGGTATGCCGAATGCCCCTCAGTCTCCTCTACCGTCTGACCCTATCGCACAGGTTACTCTTTATATTCCCTCCCCTTTGGTTGTCTAAACAATATGGTCGAGCAAGATTTCTCTGTACAAAGCTACTCTCCAAGCAGAGGTTGGATTTGGGGTTATTTTTAGCATGTTTTTAGGCTTTTTTTTATCAGGTTTCTCTTTTGCACTGGATTTTTTTTCTTTTGCACTGGATTTTTTTGGTGGGAAAAAATCCAGTGCAAAAGAGAAACCCTGATAAAAAAAGCCTAAAAACATGCTAAAAATAACCCCAAATCCAACCTCTGCTTGGAGAGTAGTACAAAGCACCCTAAGGCCACGCCAATTTAATTTGTTGGTTCTCGGATTCGCCTCTTCATTTTTTTCTGATTTGCAAAAAAAAAATGATTCTGGTTCTGAATCAACTAAAAAAATGGTCATATTTTTCCCGCAACAGTTGAGGAAAGTCCTTTTCTTCCTAGATGTTACATTTTTTTTTTCATCTATCAATGCAGTGATTTGATTCAAAGTTCAAAATTCGTCGTTTAATTTTTAACCATGCCTTTTGTGTTGACTTTTGTTTTGGCTCCTATCGTAGCATTTGGGGCTATAATAGGATGCCTAGAGTTGTCTTCATTTTTTTCGCCGTCGCTTCATATTCTTTCTGAGAAAATTCCGAGAACCAACAAATTAAATTGGTGTGGCCTAAGTATGATGAGTGACGACTGCCTGTTTTCGTCAGTACCAGCCGGCTATAGTTATAATGTTTTGTTTACTGAAAACATTACTTTTGTTTTGCTTTTCTAAAGTCTAGTTAATAGGCCCCTTTAATGACCTACATGTGCTGTTGTTGACAGTAAAATTGGCTACCCCCCTCTAACCACTATTGTCAACTGACGTGGATGAAAAAAAAACTTTATAAGTAACACCTGTTAACTTGAATACATGCTATCTTTTATGTTTATGACTGTCTTGCAATATAGCAAACCAACACAAAGAAATAGATTTTTCTTCTTCTTTTTCAAACAATGCATGCATAATAAAGATGATCAATTGGGTGACCTCAATACCAGTTATTGTCCCAGATACCATCATAAAAAAAGAAAAGGTCTGCCCTTATGCAGAGCGTAGGGTGGTGCCCATCTCCATTTCTATAGCCCTTGGGCGACACACAATTGTGCAATGCACTACAGCAGGGGGCTAGTCCGCTGGTAGTGCTGTGTGTTTGACCTTCCCACACTCTTTCTCATATGTGCTGAGTGCTAAGCAGATAAAGAATTGTTACCATTTTTTTAAGTCTTTGGTATGACCCGGGGGGTTTGAACTCACGACCTCCCGGTTACAAAGCGAGCACTCTACCAATTGAGCTATTGTACTATCATAAGACTGTTTTTTTTTTTTAAATTAAAATCCACACAGATCAAGTCATATCTGTACTCTTTTAGACTGCAATTGCACATGCAAAATGCAGTGGGGGGCATACAGTCAGTGGCAAAGACACAATTCAACATCTTGTGGGCCAGAAGCAGGGTTTCTAACCACTACACCACACACAATTCCATCACAGGACATGCACATGAAAAAATAAAGAGTTGACACATATTACAAACTGATATGTTTGACAAACATCAGTTTATTGAAAATCAAAGAAACGACTGGCCTTAGACTATCCACAAAAATTAAAATGATACATGAGAATTTGCTACCCGAAGACTCTGGAAGAATGATATAACATGTACAAGTAGTTCATCATTATCAACTACATGGTAAACTGTCAAGTGTACTCTAGTACATGTATAGTATTCAAAATAATTTAACTGACAGTTATCATACATACTATCATATACTTGGAACTCTGAATTCATTCTGTCTATTAGTCTAGTATTCACCAAAATTCAGAAATAAAATATTAGTTTGACCATACATGTAGATATTAGATAGCTTAACCTCCTAGGTTCTACTGTAAAATCCCTGTGTTTCTGACAAGGCCTAAAAAAAATTGTGTTTCCTGTTTCAGTCCTAAAATAACTAGAGTCAGTAGCGATTATCTTTTTTAAACTTGCACATGGACACTCACACAATATTTCTATGTCAATGTTGGAAAACTGCTTGTACTGAATGTTTCATCACTCAGGTGTCAGATCATGGAGCTAGAAAAGGTCTATCAGCTTGAAAAATCTATGTCCCTTGCAGGAGTCCACAAAAAAAGTCTAGGGTCTGCAACTTTTTCTAGGGTCGGTCGGGAAACAGGAAACACAACATTTTTTTGTTCTAGGTCCAAGAGCCATTCCCTTGTTGGTGTGTCCCAAGGCCTAGGAAAAAAAATTTTATGTTTCCTGTTTCCCAACCAACCATAGAAAAACCTGCCGACCCCAGCCTTTTTTTTATGGATCCCTGCAAGGGACATAAATTTTTCAAGCTGATCAACCATTTCTAACTCCATGATCTGACTAGTGAGTGATAAAACATTGTACAATCAGTTCCAACACTGACATTGAAAATAGAAGTGTCCTGATGCAACTTTTACTTTGTTAAACTACATTGTACCAGTTGGATTACTAGAGATCACCAAAGTCCAAAAAGAAAAGAAGACGAAAAAAAAAAGATAATCCCTACCTATCGACTCTGATTTTTTCAGGACTGAAACAGGAAACACAACATTCATTTTCCTAGGCCTAAGTCCTGGTGAGGTGTTAGGACTCCTCTTCACCATTGCTGTCCTCTTGTTCCTGTTGGTACACCACCAGTTCTGACCCCTTGTCCACCTTGTCTCCCTCTTTGAACAGAACCCTCTCCAGTACACCTGCTTCAGGAGCCTTGATAACATGCTGAAAGGAGATGAAAACTAGAGTTCCACGATCTCATACCTTCGCCAAATGATGTTAGCCCTTATGACTAAGAAATTATAGATTAATCCCCCTGATTGTGCAAATAGGATCCTATATTGCATCAATTATATCTGTTGATCATATTCTACACCGAAGACAGTCTTATCTTATCAAAGAATGCCGTTATAGCATTTCCTCATAAATTATGCAAATGAGGTCCTTATTTGAATAAGTTATGTTTAATTATGTTCACCTTCACATAACTTTCAAATGTCCCAAGTTTGAAATTCCAGGCAGTTACCACTATATAATTATAGCATTTTCTCATTAATTATGCAAATTAAGTCTTCATTTGCATAATCGATATCTGCCTGTATTTCTGCCGTTCTTAATTACATATGTCACAAGCTTGAATAGTGCTATCATGGAATGCAGCTGATTTATAGAATTTCCTCATTAATTATGCAAATTACATTAATATTTGGATAATTATAATATTATTATGTCAAGCATCACTTCAGCTACCTACATACCAAAAATCCCGACGATCTACATGTATCAATCGGTTCTTGAGTTATCCGCCTTTAAACATTTTTCAACTAACGCCCCTGCAGTTCCAGAGCAAGCCGCTAGGGGGGCCAAACTCACGTCACTTCTTCCCCAGCACAAGAGCTACCTACCATCCAAATTTCGTCACCCTAGCATGTCTAGATCACGAGATATCAAAACCGGAAGTTCAGCTGCAGTACCATAACAAGCCGCTAGGGGGCCCAAAATTTAATCAGTTCCACGTCTCATGAAGATCTACCCACCTACCAAATATCAAGACAATCCATCTTAGCCTTCTTGAGTTATCGTGCTGACACACACACACACAGACACACGAACGCCTACGAAAACATAACCTTCTTGGCGAAGGTAATAAAAAGCTTCACAAAATACATATAAGATATCTCAGGCACAGTGTGTGACTGCTTTCTTTCAACCACTACAAATCACACATTTTGGCAGCATTGGACTTGGGTAAATGAGCAAGCCCTTTGGGTCAAGCACCAAAAGGAAGGCATTGTTAGTTTTTACATGTACATGTACATATTATACGTGTCTTCAAGGAGCTAAAGTTACTTACTTACTCTACATCTACACAAGAAAATTGTTACTCAAGCAACTTACTGAATAGATTTTGAAAACTTTTTAGTAGCATCCACTAAATCAAGTAACACTCTATAACAGATTCAGATTCATTGCAATCAACCTGGATGTTACATACACTTCCATGATAACATGAAATCTGTTAAATTTCCATAAAAATCAAAGCTTACTACATAATGTTGTCTTCCTCTGTCTTCAAAAAAGAAGTCAAACCCAGTAGTTTTTACTAGTAGTTTCTTAGTAATTATCAGTAGTTCTCTGTGTACTAATTGTCTGTTTTTATACCATATGTTTCTCCTGTTCCTGCAATTAGCCCTTGGGCAATAAAACAATTGTTAATAAGAGATCACAGAGATGAATGTACAACATGTTAAAAGCAATTAAAAAACAGGTCAACACATCTCATTCATACATGTAAGTAAGTAAGTAGATAAATACATGTAATACATGCAAGTAAGTAGATAAATACATGTAATACATGTAATAACTTTGCCTTTCAATCCAAGTAAGGAAGCTAATTTCAAGACTACTTGTGTCATGTAACATTCAAGATGTCCGTACCTCCATCTTCATAGCGATCATGACCATGAGAGGGTCTCCCTTCTCCACAGTGTCCCCATCCTGGACGTACACCTTCTCTATCACCCCAGGCATGGGTGCCACAGCCCCCCCTGTGGACCCTGACCCCCTCCCCCGCAGCTTCTCTATGTACTTTGGTGTGGGGAGCTGGATCTCACATGGACCATCCTAGGGAAAGAAGAGAAAAGAGCTGTGTCAGTCCATTTCTATATCGTCCAGGGCTCAAAATACTGGGTGCATGTGCACCTTAGTGCACCCAAATTTGGAGCTGTGCACCCAATTTTTTTCTGTGGGTGCACCAGTGCACCCAAATATTTTCATAGGTTTACAGTATATTCTTAAGTGTCAGAAAAATAATAAAATCATTGCTGTTGTACTTTTCTTTAGAAATAAAACTTGAACATGATTAGATTTTTGTGACATTCTACTTATTTTATCTTACATTGTGCACCCCAAAAACTTTTTGTGCACCCAATTTGTAAACTTTAAGATGTTATATGTATAGTAGTATGCAAAATCATATTCTTAACATCTAAATGTCAGAAAAATAATAAAATCATTGTTGTACTTTGTACATTGTAGTACATTATTGTACTTTTCTTAAGAAATGAAACATACCCCGGAAATTAGTTTTTACTGACATTCTTCTTACTTTTTGTGCACCCAAATTTTTAGGTTGGGTGCACCAGTGCACCTATTCCCAAAAATCAATTTCGAGCCCTGGTCAGGAATATACTCTCAAACCAGAAGAGTTCTCACCATAGAGAAGACATGTAGAGAGCTCCCATGCAGAGCGACTCTGGCTGTAGACCTGGAGCCATCTATGGTACACCTCAGCTCCTCCATACTGCCTCCTGACTGCAGGAACCCTGACACTTCATAACACTGGTCTGCAATCTGGGGGAATACACACACAAATTATTTTCAAAAAATGACTTGCAATTTTAGATTAAACTGTTACTGATTTATTTTTGCATTAGAAGGGAAAATTAGTTGGTTTTTTTTTTGGTGTTTTAAGGCAACACCAATTTAATTTCTTGGTTAACGGATTCGCCAGCTTCTGTTTTTCTGATTTGCAAAAAAAAAAATAAACATTCAGAATCAACTGCAAAATACTCATATTTTACCCTGAACAGTTGTAAGCAGTCCTTTTCTTCCTAGTTGTTACAGTTATTCCATCTTTCAATGCAGTGGTATCATTAAAAGTTCAAAATTTATTGTTTAAAGCCTGGTGTGTTGACTTCATGGCTCCTATCGTACCGTTTTGGGCCATAATAGGATGCCTAGACCTGTTTGTATTTTTTTTTCGCCCGCCCGCTCCATTATTTTTCTAGAAAAATCCGTTAACCAAGAAATTAAATTGGTGTGGCCTACAAATGTAAGTTTGTGGTTGAAAGAATACAATGGAAACACATAACACATGTATGCTGTCAAAACATTAAGTGCCACAAATATTGTACAAAACTGCACAAACCTGCATTTTGTATGTGTCCTCTCCACCATAGGATATATGAATCTGGACTTCTGCAAATAAAATCACAGGTACAGTACAACAAGTTAACAACATCATAAAATGCTCAAAACATTGGCAATGAAAAAATTATCAAAATTTCGCTTTTCAATGTATAATTTTTGATACTAATTACAAGCTGATACTGTTTAGATAGATGGTATGTATTATTTCATTAGTTCTTTGAATTGTTTTTGTTTACTTTCTGCTATTATTGTTTCTTTGATTAAAATTTGGTTCATTTAGTAATGATAATCTTTTAATCTTGTAGTATTGGGGAGGGCCAAAGACAAACCACCAGGTTTCAGGCCCTCCCATGCATGTCTATTTGTTTTGTTACATTTTGTTTTATTTGTACATTGTATCGTAAGTGCAAAACAAACAAACAAACAAGAAAACTACACTTACTGTTGTCTCCATCATTAAGAGCAACCTTTCTCGTAAAGGTGTGATTTAGTCTTCTCCCAGTGGCACTGGCAAAGGGAGAAAACGGATCTGAAATGAAAAAAAAATCCAGTTAAGTACGACTTAAAATGTACTTTAGAACAATCTGGTCATACCAAAGACTTAGAAGATAGTACAATGTACATACAGCTTTCTATGCATAGCTCTCGACACTTGTGAGAAAAAGTCTAGTGGTTGAAAACATATCACTACTAACTTACTAAGTTTAACTAAGCACCCTGCTATAGTGCTTGAATAGCTGTGCAGCCAAAGGGCTACAGAAATGGAGATAGGCACCGCCCTATACACTGAAAGATGTGAGAATTTTAACTTCAGAAAATTCTATGTCGTAGTTATCATGATTGTTATGATAATATTTAAAAAATTCAACTTTCTATCTAGTATTGGTGCATGCAGAGAAGATCAAATGACATTTGAGTATCCATTTCTTAATTCCTTCCTTCATTCCTTTCTTCTTCCCTTCATTCATTCCGAAAAAAATCTTCAAACCTTGAGACATGACAGAGGAAATGCTCATCTGGTCCTCCTCGAGAAGTAGTAGAGCGAGAGCCGCCTGACACAATGACTCGTGGGGGAGGGGTTGTCTTTCAGGGAACAGCTGTGACTCGTGGAGGTCGATGAACCCTGTGTGAACGTTCCCCGCCGCAAACTCCGAGTGAGAAGACAGCTGACTCAGGAACGTCACATTGTTCGCAAGACCTACAATCTGGATAAGAAAAATAGAAAAAAGTTGCATTTGAAAACCTTGACTTAAAAAAAACAATAAAAGTTATCCCGTCTAGTCACATTCCGTAATAAAAATGACCACAGCAGCTATTTTGCTGAAAACCACACCAGATATCTACTGCCCAAACATCTGTGTCCCACTCAAAAATCAAGACCATAGCATGTCCACAGCACGAGATATCATACCCATGTACCCTGCTGCAGTACCTCAGGGGTTTTTCTAGAAAAATTTGGCATGAGGGAGCAGTATCATGGCGAGGGAGCGAAGCGACCGAGGGGGGGTGGGTGCGGAAGGGGGGTATCCCCATGTGAAGCCTTTGAAAATTTGAAGTTGAAATGGGACATTTTGAGGCTACTTGAGGGGGAAAATTTGAACTCTTAATAACCTCAATATCTTTCCCAAATTTCTATTCATGCATTGCATATTTCCCTTATAAAATATAAGTACAATCAACAGTACACACAATCTGCAAATCACCCTTTATACACTTACACAATTAGTGATCAATGTTACTAGTAGCTCCAGATGACAACATTGGGTTTGCCACAAGCTGAAACCTTTCCCATGGCACAATTGCAACACATTCATCCAAGCTGCTACAAACTCAGGTCTCATGTTTCATTTCAGAGCCTGTTCTATGGTATGCAAATGAAGGAGGTCTAGCTACATTTCTTTGAGCAAGTTCTCAATGAACATTGTTTATTCCATTCAAACTTTTACTACTAGAGCTAAATTTTCAAGTTTGTGATAAGATTTTGGAATTTTTATGAGAGTAACATAGTTTGTAATGCTAGAATTTATTGTTCTGTGGTTTTGGTTTTGTATTTTTACTGGAAAAAGATGATTTTGAAAAAGACTTAGACTTCAATCTGAAAATTGATATGAGGGCGCTGGTTTGTTACATGAGGGCGCAGCGCCCTTGTTCCCCTGTTCAGAAAAACCCCTGGTACCTTACAAAACCACTAGAGTAACCGAAATTGACCTTGACTTTCCTTTTCCCAACCTTATCCTACCTACCAAATATCATAAAGATACATGCACCACACCTCATGTTATAACCGAAAAAATCAGCAACCCCTATGTATGGTGTACCTAAAGACATAACCTTCTGACGAAGGTAATAAGACAAAGATACATGTATGCAAAGGCTGGTTTTCTTACATTGTACTGTGTGAGGCAGTGCTTGAGTTTGTTGAGAGCTGCTGGCCTGTCTGGTCCCCAAACCACCAGCTTGGCAATCATAGGGTCATAATGTACAGACACTTCATCCCCTGTAAGCAACAATCCACAGAAATCAGCACATTCGTAACTTCCACACACCTCATTTCTGACACTACATGTGCACATTGTATAAAATAGCATGCACTTAAGTTGTAAACTGACAGGTGGCGCTTGGAACAAGGCACCCACTTTTCCTTCCTAAATCAACATTGAGACTGAAAGGTATGACAACAGTAGTGCCTCTGTGAGACTTTGATTTGTATGCATCATAAAAATTCGCTTCTTGTCTACCTTAGGTTGACTACCTTTGCCAAAACCACTTAAGCCTAGGAAAAAAATGTTGTGTTTCCTGTTTCCCGACTGACCCTCAAAAAACCTGCTGACCCTAGACTTTTTTTGGGAGTCAGTGGACCCCTGCAAGGGACTTAATTTTTTGAGCTGATCAACCTTTTCTAGCTCCATGATCTGACACCTTAGTGATAAAGCATTGTACAATTGGTTTTCTAACAGTGACATTGAAAATAAAAGTGTCCTCAGGCAAGTGTAACTGTACTGTGTAAGTTGGACCCCCATATAGATATCACCGAAGTCTGAAAAAAAAGAAATAAAAAGATAATCCCTACCTACCAAACTTATTTTTTTCAGGACTGAAACACATTTTTTTCCTCTGCCTTATAGATCAAAAGAGTTTGACAAAGATGCTTTTAATCACTTGTCTGTGCCTCTAACAAGTTCCGTACCTGCTCGGACACCGGTCTCTATCCTGACAGTGTCGTCAGCGGCGGGGGTTGCCAGGTGAACCAGAGGCCCCGCCCCCGGCATGAAGTTGTTGGCGGGATCCTCGGCGTAGATCCTGGCCTCGAAGGCGTGTCCTGTCAGTCTGATGTCCTCCTGTGTCACAGGGAGGGGTTCTCCTGCCGCTGCCTGTAGGGGTTTCAGAGGTTTTCTTTCATCTTTTTTTTTTATTTCAGGCATCCATGGCCCATATAAAATAAAACATACAAGTAGAAATACAATAATAGCAGGAATCAAAATACACACTAAGAACACAGACGGACCCAGACATTGCCGAAGAATTTGCAGCGGAAGATTACAGAGTTGAGAACAGATTGCCAATGGATGATGTTGTTTAGGGAGTAATGTTGTACACACAGTTTTAGTGTAATAGTTTAGTCTTCTGCTTTATCTAGTACCAGAACTGTGACTGAACGTGAAAGACTCTACGTTAACAACTTCCCACAAATTGCTCTTCTACATGTATAAGCAACCAACAACACTGCAGTAAACTACAGCTAAAATTTATCCAACCAGCACAGTTACAGCACAAGATCTGCAACAAGGAACAATTTTAAACTGTCAAATCCAAGAACATCAGCAGCTACTAAGTCTTCCCTTTATACACGAACAATGTAGGTGCTCGAAATTGTACAATACTCTTCCAGATCACTCTATCTGTGTGAAACCACTGGTTATAATACAGGCCGGAAGACCCACATCAAACTAGGCCTAGGTTTGACATACAAAAGAATGTCATCTAAAACGTCAAGCTTGAATGACCTAACATAGTGAGTTACTCACCTTAATCTGCCACTCCACCAGGTCTGTGTGTGTGACCATCTCAGTGACAGGATGTTCCACCTGAAGTCTGGTGTTCATCTCCATAAAGAAGAAGTTCTGGTGCTTATCCATGATGAACTCCACAGTTCCTGTAAATACACTTCTTATGTTTCACCAGCATTACAAGTGGAATTCCAATAGATTGATTCTGGCTGCTGTCCATCACAATTAGCAGTTCAACCAATGATAGCACGGTAATTAGAGAATTCACCCATGAGAGAATGGCTGAATGTCCATCACAATTAGCAGTTCAACCAATGATAGCACGGTAATTAGAGAATTCACCCATGAGAGAATGGCTGAATGTCCATCACAATTAGCAGTACAACCAATCATAGCATGGTAATTAGAGAATTGACCAATGAAAGAGTGGCTTCATATCCATTCAAAGTTGTTGATTTTTACATTTTGAAAGTGGTAGACAGGGATATTGGATTGCTCTATCACAATGATCTATTGATGTATTGTGAACTTTTTCTTCTTTCATTTCACATTTCAAGCTTTACATGTTTCAGATTTGAGCATTGGCATTTTGGCCCTAAATCATATAAACCATGCATGGCACTTGGAGCAACTACAAGTGGAAGTTTTTACAAGTTCCCCAGTTTCAAACCATGCCAGTCGCTACTCACCTGCCCCCACATAGTTGACAGCCTTGGCTGCTCGGACGGCTGCCTCACCCAGTCTTCTTCTCACTTCTTCTGTCAATCCAGGCTAAAAGACAAAACCCACATCAGAATCAATACCTACATTATAATTCTAAGCCTGGAACTTACAATAATGGTACAAATCACCAGTTCTGTTACTGGCATACTGTAACTTCATTCATTTTTGTAAGTGGGGGTTTAGTTGTAAGTATGTTTTAAGTCCACAGTTGAAAACTTGAAACAATGGTGTAAAAGTATTAATTTAAAAAAAGTAGTAACAGAAATGGGAATGAGTTTCCTGTGTTGTAATTAAAAGAGTGGAGATGTCACAATGAAAATAAAATTATCATGTACATTTCAGTGCTTCGAAGTTAGAATGCTCCTGTAGAAAATTGTAATGTTTTCTGACTAATGTCAAAACTTATGTCTGACAGAGAAGCCAGACCAGTCAGAATATATTACGGTTTTCAACCTTAACATTTGCATGGAGATTACATTTACAGTAACTTCTAACAATGTTTTCTACTTATCTTGAAAGTTCATCTGTGTTGGTACATGTAGAAGTTATTATGAAACTGTGTTATGAAAAGTTTGAACTGAAATGGCCAACATAAAAAAATTGGAATCACCAAAATTTTTGACAGTACAACTTCAGTCTTTGTCAAGGAATGGAGTTGTACCGTCAAAAATTTGGGTGAGTCCAATTTTTTGTGTGGGCCATTACAGTTCAAACTTGTTTCATAATGTTTTCTATACTTGTACAAGTACAACTGTACTCACAGCTGGGGCTTCCTCGATGATTTTCTGATGTCTCCTCTGAACACTGCAGTCTCTCTCAAACAAGTACACCACGTTCCCATGCTGGTCTCCAAACACTTGGACCTCCACGTGTCTGTTGTTGTTAACAAAAGAAAGAAAGGGAGTCTTTTATAGTCATATATAGCAAAAGGTAAAGGGAAATCTGAGTCATAGCTATTTTTAAGCCGTAGGAGAGTGGTTTTGTGTAGTTGTGTAAAGTGTCTTTCTCAAGGATGCAATGCCACAGTAAATTGCCACTGCCCTTTCAGCCAGAGAAAAAAAAAAGGCTACAAGACTTTTAGCAGTGTTTAAAATACCCATTTTCTGCAAAGTGTAGGTAGATTTTCAAGATTGCAGATGAAAGATTCTACAATCTGCAATTTTGCAGAATGAAATAATCAGGCAGGATTGGTTTTCAATGGTTCTCACAAGGAGACTGCACGCAACTAAAAACCCACATATTTCCTGATGTCTATATATCTGAGGAACTACGAAATGATAAAATGAGATAATAAAGAAAGAATGTTACAGTAATGCTATGGGTTACAAAGTTATATATATCATGATGTAAATATATGAATCATAATGATGGTATTTTTTTGAGAAGGTTGTAGTATGGATACTTAACACAAGCTTGTGTATTTACAGAAAGTGTGTTTGCAAATTGCAGAACAAAATTTTGACTCATCTGCAATATTGAAGAACACTGAAAAAAAGGTTTCTACCACTGTTTACCTGCAATCATATTTACCCATTCAGAAATACAATATACTAGAAGAAGAGTGGAGTTCTTCCTAGTTCAGAGTTGAACAACAATACATGACAGTTTCACCTTGGAGTGTCCACAAATTTCTCAACCAGCATGACTTCATCGTTGAAGGACTTCAGAGCTTCTCTCTTGGCTGATTCCAACTGAGATTCAAACTCTGCCTCTGTCATCACTATTCTCATGCCCTATAAGAGAAGACAGAATATACAAACTGTAGCTAAAGTTTAAGTGTCTTATGTCCAAGAAGAAATGTCAAATGATAGCCAATAGTTATGTTTGCCGAAGGAAAACATATTGTTTTTGCTACGTTTCCTCTTCTTCTTCCATTCCAAAAGCTGACCTCTGACCTGACCAATGACTTGATTTGTTGACGTCTCTCACCATGGTAACTGGTGTTGGTTACATAATGTTGCAATTTTATAGCAGGAGGGATTTATACTCCTGTCTGACCATATATATGAATGTATTTGAGTAACAATTGACAGAGCAGACCATATGCTTTGCAAATGTTACCTTTCTAGTTGCAACATTAAGTAAACCAACACCAGTTACCATGGTGACAGACATCTGGTCCTGGTCATTGACCTCACTTGTTTGGAGAAGAAGAAGAAGAAGAAACATAGCAAAAACAATATGTTAACATAATAAACACCCACCTTCCCTCCTCCCCCTCTCACAGCCTTCACCATAACAGGGTAACCAATCTTCTTTGCCTCAGCCTTCAATCTCTCCACTGATTGGTCCTCGCCATGGTAACCCTCAATGATTGGCACCCCGGCAGCAGACATGATGGCTTTTGAAGTACTTGAGAGAAAAAAAGTGGCAAATTTCAACAACAATGTATTACATTGAGTAGTGGTTAGTGATCCTGACACTAGGCCAGAGGGTACTTTCCAAATCTAAAATTATCTGTGTTATTTCAGTTGGTAAACAGAAAGTTTCAGAGAATCTTTTTTAAAAGCGTTTTTAATGAATGGGAGGATGACAGAAACAAATCAGGGAGGTCAAAATTCCTAGCTTTTCTAGGAATAGGCTACAATAATAAGTATCTATATATAAAGTCTTAATCATAAAATTATAAAACAGTATACCACTAGAAAGGTAACATTTGCAAACCAAATGCATAATGTTTACCTTCGCATATGGTCTGCTCTGTTAATTACCTTCGCCAAGAAGGTTATGTTTTCAGGGGCGTTCGTGTATGTGTGTGTGTGTGTGTGTGTGTGTGTGTGTCTGTCTGTCTGTCAACACGATAACTTGAGAAGGCCTTGATGGATTGTCTTGATACTTGGTAGATGGGTAGGTCTTGATGAGACCTCAAAATGATTAGATTTTGGACCCCCTAGCGGCTTGTTATGGTACTGCAGCTGAACTTCTGGTTTTGATATCTCAAGATCCAGACATGCTATGGTGATGAAATTTGGATGGTAGGTAGCTCTTGTGCTGGGGACGAAGTGACGTGAGTTTGGTCTAGAACTGCCTAGCGGCTTGCTCTAGAACTGCAGGGGGGTTTAAAGGACAAATGTTTAAAAGAGGATAACTCAAGAACCGATTGATGGATCATCGTGATTTTTGGTATGTAGGTAGCTTAAGTAATGCTTGACATAATGATATTACAATTATGCAAATATTGATGTAATTTGCATAATTAATGAGGAAATTCTATAAATCAGCTGCATTCCATGATAGGAAGTTCAAGCTTGTAACATATGTTATTAAGAACGAGAGAAACACAGGCAAATATTGATTATGCAAATGAACACTTAATTTGCATAATTAATGAGAAAATGTTATAATTGCGTAGTGGTAACTGCCTGGAATTTCATACTTGGGGTGTTTGAAAGTTAAGTGAAGGTGAACATAATTAAACATAACTTATTCAAATAAGGACCACATTTGCATAATTTATGAGAAAATGGCATTCTTTGTTAAGATAAGACTGTCTTTTGGTGGAGAATATGATCAACAGACTGATATAATTCATGCAATTGAGGATCCTATTTGCATAATCAGGGTGATTAGCATATTTCTTATTCATAAAGGCTAACATCATTTGGCGAAGGTATGAGATCGTGGAACTCTAGTTCTTACTCAAACACATTCATATATATGGTCAGACAGGAGTCTAAATTCCTCCTGCTATAAAATTGCAAAACATGACCCAACACCAGTTACCATGGTGACAGACGTCTGGTGCAGGTCATTGACCTTATTTGTTTGGAGGAGAAGAAGAGGAAACAGAGCAAAACAATATGTTTACCGAATTAAAACATCTGATATTTCAGAATGAAAATTTTACCTTTTTATGCCCATGTCTCTAATAGCTGAGGAAGGTGGACCAATGAAGATGACTCCCTCTTGTTGACATAAGTCGGCAAATTCTGTGTTTTCTGACAGAAAGCCATAACCTGGATGAATGGCCTGCAATGGAGAAGAAAAAACTCTTTTTTTTCAAAGTCTGGAATAACTTGTGGCTTAGGATAATGCATTTAATTCATTGCACTAGATTTAGTGAAACAGATTTTCTTATGGCTGATGTTTCTTATGTTTAACTAGTATCAATATCGGTATCATTTTTGTAATGGCACAAAAACTTGTGGTTTGATGATGCCTTTACTTGTGTCAATAACTTAGATTTGATTCAACTTCTTGGTTAATAGTAACTACTAATGGCAGTTTTTTCTAGGATCAGTCAGGAAACAGGAAACAAAACATTTTTTCCTAGGCCTAATAACGAAAATACAGTCATGTATCTGGAGATACTAACCTGAGCTCCTGTGTTTTTAGCCACAGAGAGAATTTTCTTCATGTTGAGGTAACTCTCCTGAGAAGGTGCAGGGCCGATGTTGTAGGACTCATCTGCCTGGAAGAACAAAGTGTACAAGAGCATGACATTTGCACCCCCTGTCTACTTCCACAGAAACTGCAGTTGTTTGCTTGCAAGCAGAACAGCTCAGGTCATCAATATATTTTCATGATTCTTTGTTTGCTTGTTTGTAAGGTTCTTACCTATAGGGCAGAAGTAATCTAGGTTTGACCATTTTAGGACTCATAGCTAAAAGAAATCCCTTATCTGTAAAAATAGAATGTTACAATTGCATCAATACGGCCGATCGCTGTCTTTGTTTTCATCATTTACATTTTACATACAAATTACTGGAAGTAAATATGCAAATTATCAGCAGGCACATCACCCAACTGTTGCCTGCTTTTTGTCTACAACTTTCTGGCCTTAACAGCATGCTAATAAGGGGTGGGTACCAGTTCAACTGGATGGGTTTAGACCGGGACAACATTCGGGAACCGAGTCAAAAAAAACGAAACCCGAAAACTGGATCATCAGACCTGATGTACATTTCTGTAGATTGCACACACATCTTTCGATAATCTGGCCATGGCAGGTAAAGAAAATAACCCTGAATCCAACTACATGTAGATTGGCCTAAATCCATGTTTGTCTCTTTCTGTAACTGTGTTCAGCTTCAATATATGTACAACTTGAACATAATACATAACACATTATTGAGTGTTTCACGCTCCAAGATATGATAATAGTGCTACTGTACAACAATCATCAGATCCACTGGACCTGATCCTCTGGACCTGATCCTCTGGACCTGATCCTCTGGACCTGATCCTCTGGACCTGATCCTCTGGACCTGTTCCTCTGGACCTGATCCTCTGGACCTGATCCTCTGGACCTGAGCCTCTGGACCTGATCCTCTGGACCTGATCCTCTGGACCTGATCCTCTGGACCTGATCCACTGGACCTGATCCTCTGGACCTGATCCTCTGGACCTGATCCTCTGGACCTGATCCTCTGGACCTGATCCTCTGGACCTGATCCGGACCTGAATTTTCTATACAGGTACCCACCCCTACGTGAAAGATAAACTGGTCTATTGGAAGCCCACCATTGCGACATGCATGGAGTCCTGATCAGCATCACTGTACACGGCTACTGTCCTGATGCCCAGCTTCTGGGCTGTCCTCATCACACGGCACGCAATCTCACCACGGTTAGCTATCAGGATCTTGTTGATCAGAACTGTGGAGGGAGCTGGAAGTGTACAAGACACACGTTAGGCCACAGCAAGTAATTTTTATGGATGATATCAGCGCACGCATTAATTTTCGCCTGATTTTGGAGAAAAAAAAAGAAATTTTGTTGCCTTCTGACAGTGGTCAACATGCCGAAAATGGGCAAAGATGTCTGTTGCCATGCTGGGAGGTGGATGGCAGATAAGTAAGAAGTGAGGAGACAAGACAAGGCTCTGATTTAATGTTTTGTTTCTTTGATGCAGTGATATGTGATGCTGGCTGTGTATATGTGATGTTCCCACTGAATCAAAACTATTTGTACAATGATTAAGTCAAAATTTTAAATTGTAGGAACCCTGTTTCTTTTGGCCACTCACATTAGATTTGGAGTCTGCGGAGGATGACGTCACCCATAAAATTTACTTGCTGTGGCCTTAGCAAAGCAGCTGTTGAACTAGAAGGTTGGGGGTTCGAATCCCAGGCTGTTGGCACAATATCAGTGCCAAGCACTAAATTTGATTATTTACAATGACGTGTGTGAGTGACAATATCATTGTCGTAGTTTAAACTACAGCAATGATATTGTCACTCACACACGTCATTGTAAATAATTTGTGGTAAATCTATTGGTTTGTTTTGTTGAACATATACATGATATACATGGAGAAATACAACAGCAGTATTATGATGGAAATTAAAGGGTTTTTTTCTATAAGAATAAATATAACTTTCAACCTAACATGTATTAAATTTCTACTAACCTGAAGAATATTTAGACCCTTGTTGCACATGGTGGCCGCCTTGGGCACTGTAATTTAGTGTGTGTAAAAACAAGCAACGTTAAACACAAAACCTATCTTCATAATCGTCCTCATTTTTTAATATTCTATCGCTATAGATAGCTGGTTCCTATTAAGAAGATATGTACGCTTCTCTGTCTCCATTTCTGATACCAGGAATGGACGAAAATACTCGAAAGACAACGCAAAAGTAAACGCCCCCCTCCCCACCAGCAAAATGCATATGAACTCGCCACAACGGAAGCCTGTATGTTATTAAAACGATATCAAACATCAAGAAGGCATCAAGAACGAGCCATGAGTTCACTAGAAGTTGGAGATATCGTACTTACGGCAGTAAAGAGCCACGAAGTCCGCCGACCCATCGGGTCAACCTCAGAACGCCCGCCATGTTGATGACGATTTGATGATGACCCCGTGCCCTCGGGACTGCCTTTTCTACCCAACCCGCAAGGAGGCGCTGCTTCTCGGTATACAGAAGAAAGTGTGGGGCACTTGCATTCATTCTGTTTGATGTTTTGTACCCTGGGTGCCAAACTAGTATCGGGCCTTTAGCCGTTTTCCTTCGGCAGTCAAGAGCCAAAGAGCCCAGCCAAGAGGACAAATTCTCCTGGGCTCAACTCCTCCGTGGCGCTAATTTAGATAGGCGGGCGAAGGAAAACGGCTGACGGCTCGATACTAGTAGTTTGGCACCCAGGGTAGATGTTTTGTGAAGGAGCAAGAATAACAAGAATTTTATGTAACTCGTTTTCAGAGTAGTTTCGGCAGTAACACAATACAAATGTAGCAACGTTACATGTTACGTCAGAGTAGAGTAGAGTAGAGTAGTCATAGAATGCCAAAATCAAACGAAAAAGACGAAAATGTAAACAAACCATACTCTGTGTCATTTGTTTAACCTTCAAAACTACGTAGATTTCATAATGAACGCAACTTTTTTTTTTTCTTTTGGCCAACCTTTTTTTTATATTCGCACGCTCGCATCAGTTTTGGAGTTCGCAGATGATGTCATCCATATAATCTAATCAACATGGCCTAATGACACCGTTAGATTCAGTCCTTCTGATGATGACATTGATAGATGCATTCCTTCTGGTGTTGACATTGATCATGGAGTTAAAAAGACGTTTTAGCTCCCTGTCATAGATGCAGTTCTTCTGGTGATGACATTGATAGATGCAGTCCTCCTGGTTTTGACATTGATTGACGCCGTCCTTCTGGTCTTGAGTAGTTGACATTGATAGATGCAGTCCTCCTGGTTTTGACATTGATTGACGCCGTCCTTCTGGTCTTGAGTAGTTGACATTGATAGATGCAGTCCTCCTGGTTTTGACATTGATAGACGCCGTCCTTCTGGTCGTGAGTAGTTGACATTGATAAATGCCGTCCCCTCTAGTGTTGACATTGATAGATGCAGCCTTCCTGGTCTTGAGTAGTTGACATTGATAGATGCATCCCCTCTAGCGTTAATATTGATAGATGCCGTCCTTCTGGTCTTGAGTAGTTGACATTGATAGATGCATCCCCTCTAGTGTTAATATTGATAGATGCCGTCCTTCTGGTCTTGAGTAGTTGACATTGATAGATGCAGTCCTTCAGGTATTGACATTGATAGATGCAGTCCTTCCGGTGATGACATTGATAGATGCAGTCCTTCCGGTGATGACATTGATAGACGCAGTCCTCCTGGTGTTGACATTGATTGACGCCGTCCTCCTGGTGATGATATTATATTGATAGATGCAGTGCTTATTTCTGGTGTTGACATTGATAGATGCCGTCCTTCTTTTCTTGAGTAGTTGACATTGATAGATTCAGTCCCTCTAGTGATGACATTGATAGATGCCGTCCTCCTGGTTTTGACATTGATTGACGCCGTCCTTATGTGGCGGAATGCCCCCTCTCTGCATAATCCTCAGCCCGACTCGCCGTCCTCGCTCCGGGGCGTCTTGGCAACGGGACGAAACACATCCTCCACATGTGGTTCTGATCAGGACCCTCTGACAAGAACCAGAGAGTCAGAATCCTGCGGGTCATTTTACACGGCCTGTTCCCAAGAGAGAGCACCGACCGGACGTGAAAAGATCGTCGTGATCTTGATCTTTGGGAGCAGAAGTTATCTGACAAGACCAGCGGGGTAGAAGGACTCCAGTTGCCGCAGCTGTGTCAAGGAGTAGCCGTAGACTTGGCCGTGTCGTCTGGACAGCAGTACAGGACCGGGTCATAATTTGTTGGGTCTTTCTCGGAACTCTAGTACTTCGATCGTGTGTAGAAAATCGTCGTGATCAGCCATGGAATGGTTCCAAGTTACCATCAGCAAGACCGTCATACTTCTACTCATTATCACAGCTTGTTTATTGAACAAAACTGAGGTAAGTACGTAATAACTAGTATCGTTTATTTATCAGAATATTTAAGTTTTCTTTCTTTTCAATATCTATTTGTTCCTGTTGTTAAATTGCTTTGAATTGTTTTCCAGTTTCAATGAATACGATGAAATGGATTATGGTAAAAATGCATAAATTTTCGATCTGGCTTATTTGAATCGGTTGATCGTATAAAGAAAAATTATGAATATATGTATGGTGGTGGCTACAGCTGAGAAACAGCTGTTCTAAATTTTATTTAGTTATGGAATATAATATACTAAAATAAGACGTCTGTATATGCTGAAAAAATCAAGATATACTTTTGCTCAATATTATAACGCATGTTATTTTAGTGTATTAATCGAGAACTTCGTAGACATACAGGGGAACATACTAGTACCCCTTTTTCAAAACTTCCAAGGCTTGTTTTGAAGAGCTAATGAAAACCATACTGTAGTGATTTTCCCCTGTTCTATCAATGTCATTAGAGCCGGTAGACAGGCGCAAGTTTTAATGCAATTTATAATATGGCTAAACGTGTTCTACAAAAGCTCGAGTACTTCTTTAGATAACGTTACAGTAGCTAGCTACGGTCACAATTCGTCGCAGTACCCGAGCTTCTTTGATAGTCACTTCTTGGATTGAAGGACTGTAGAAAAATCTAGTCTAGGTACCAGACTGTTTCCAGGGCCTACAATACACAGGCCAATTTCTCGGCTCCAGGGCCAACATAACCCCTAAGGAAAGTAATTATACCACAGTTGAAGGGCCGACCAAACTTCCCCTGAACTCCCC
>NW_017802713.1:2071687-2084803 GCF_001625305.1 Branchiostoma belcheri
TCAAGATATACGGTACTTTTGCTCAATATTATAACACATGTTATTTTAGTATATTAATCGAGAACTTCGTAGACATACAGGGGAACATACTAGTTCCCCTTTTTCAAAACTTCCAAGGCTTGTTTTGAAGGGCTAATGAAAACCATACTGTAGTGATTTCCCCCTGTTCTATCAATGTCATTAGAGCTGGTAGACAGGCGCAAGTTTTAATGCAATTATGGCTAAACGTGTTCTACAAAATCTCGAGTTTTAGAGATCTTTAGATAACGTTACAGTAGCTAGCTACGGTCACAATTCGTCGCAGTGCCCGAACTTCTTTGATAGTCACTTCTTGGGTAGAAGGACTGTAGAAAACCCTACTGTAGTCTAGGTGCCAGACTGTTTCCAAGGCCTACACAGGCCAGTTTCTCGGCTCCAGGGCCAACATAACCCCCAAGGAAATTATTATACCACAGTTAAGACCAAACTTGCCCTGAACTCCCCGTAGCGGTAATTTTGATAGGCGGGCGAAGGGCTCTTTGCTGCCGAAGGAAAACGGCTAATGGCCCGATACTAGTCTAGCACCCAGGGTACCCTCAGTTAGACCCTGATCCACAGGCACGCTGCTAGTAGCTACCTACCGTATTATGTACTCGGCCTGTCAGAAAATGTTACGATCTTTCACTCCAAAATCTCTAAAACTTGTAAAAGGTTTATTTCTGTACTGTACCTAAAAAGAATAGATCTCGTTTTAATAGCGTGTGTATGCGTAAGGCCACACCGACTTGATTTTATGGATGACATCCGCGCGCGCATTGATTTTCGCCTGCCCCTCAAAAAAAATCACGTCCACCGAGGGTCTGGCCTGTCTCTAGGCCTGGGTAGTCCATGGTAGTTAGCGACAATACGGAGCCGGGCACCCAGGCTACCGAAGCCCCACGACTCAAAAACTCAGTACATAAGAGCAAAGTACCGATTCATAAATGCCGCAAAAAGCCAGCATGTGCCGGCTAGCGCTTGTCGTATACGTCGCTACGTACTGTCGCAAATTCACAATTCCAGCTTTGTATATTCCTGTGGTTTAGTAGCATTTTTATTTTTGGCCGGATTTTTTTTTATTCGCCCGCGCGCACTAGTTTGGGGGTCTTCGGAGGATGTCATCCATAAAATCAAATCGGTGTGGCCTAAGGTTCCTTTAAATTGTCCTTAATCCCTTGGCTTATGTCAAGGACCATCAGCTGATCTCTGCTAACCACGTCGCCCTTGAGACCTTCTGTTATTCTTTTCACGCAATGCTGTGTCAGCATACGGTCAGTCAACCGTTCCATGTACTCCTTTCCGCTCTCCTAAAAGTGTAAGGTTCTCATTACCGGACTTGTCCTCAACTCGGAAGGATGCCAGCCCTCCAATTACTGTCAGTTTATGCGTGCTGTCCTTCATCAGTTCTTGTTTTTTGTTGTTGTTATTTTTTTGCGAACAACGATATGAAAAGTTTTAGTCAAAGTTTGACGCTTGGACTGGAAGTTTTACTTTTGTCATTTTACGTTTCTCAAGAGTTCATCCAGGTTCTATTTACAGGAAGTTACGTGATGCTTCTTGAAATGAATTTCTGGGGATACAAAAGTCAGCGGACATTTGAACATGAACATGTCCTTGTGTGACCTGTCCTCGATTGCCCCCCTCCCCCTTGGCATGGAAGGATAATTTTTGCCTTTCCGATGAAGTTTTCTTTTTAACTACTTGTTGTGGTTTTTAATTGTATTGCAACATTCCTACATTGAATAGAGATACAAAAGTGGACATTAGAACATGAACATGTCCTTGAGTGACCTTGACTGCCCCCCCTGCCCCTTGTCATAGAAGGATAAATTGCCTTTCTGATGTAGTTTTCTTTTTAACTACTTGTTGTGGTTTTTAATTGTATTGCAACATTCCTACATTAAATAGAGTACCCAATATTAATAACGCTTAGATCAAGGACGTCCTTGCTTAGATCTAGGGCTTTGGCCACAAATTACTAGTATCTAAGGCCACAGCAAGTAATTTTTATGGATGACATCAGCGCGCGCATTAATTTTCGCCTGGTTTTGAAAAAAAACAACAAGATATTTTGTTGCCTTCTGACAGTGGTCACCATGCCGAAAATGGGCAAAGATGTCTGTTGCCATGCCGGAAGGTGGATGGCAGATAGCTATGAAGATCTATGAAGAGAGGAGACAAGAAAAGGCTCTGATTCAATGTTTTGTTTCTTACTTTGATACAGTGATATGTGATGTTGGCTGTGTATATGTGATGTTCCCACTGAATCAAAACCATTTGTACAATGATTGAGTCAAAATTTTAAATTGTAGGAACCTTGTTTTTTTCGGCCCGCCTTGTTTTTTTTCGCCCGCTCGCATTAGATTTGGAGTCAGCGGAGGATGTCAGCCATAAAATTTACTTGCTGTGGCCTAAACTTGCATAAATCGTTAGTGAGCCTAATCCTGTAGTTGTGACATTCTTATCTGATTTAATTTCTAACGACTGCTAACGACCATATGGAATATTTCGGAATTTCGTGCTACCAGATAACGAGGAAAGGTTCACCGATTTGCGGCTTTCAGAGATTTGAGGTGCCCCTAAATTGAGCTCCGAGTCACCGAACCGATGAAACAAGAGGAAAGGCGTTTCCTACAAGTGTAGATAAGGTCACAGCAAGTAATTTTGTTGTTTCTCGGATTCGCCCTGTCCACTTTTTCTGATTTGCAAAAAAAAAATGTTCTAAATCAACTGCAAAATGCTCGATGAAGGACATATTTTGGCCCCAACGGTTGAAGAAAGTCCTTTTCTTCCTAGTTTTTTAAAGTTTTCAATGTAACAGATTATGCAATTTTGTTTCGTAATAAAAAAATTCAAAATCTATTGTTTTAATTATAAACCAGCCTGCTATGTTCACTTCATAGCTTATATTGTAACGTTTCCGGCTATCATGGGGTGCATTGGCCTGTTTTTTTTTTTCACCCTGTCACTTCATATTTTTTTCTGAAAAAATCCGAGAAACAACAAATTAAATTGGTGTAGATAAGAGTGGACAGACTGTGTACATCATCGTGGATAATCACCCCAGGCTTGTTAATTAGTCCGCACAGATGGACGGGTGAGGTGGGGGGCCGGGAACCCCTGGAATTTCGCCACTTCCTCCCGACCAGCTGCCTAGCATGTTTGTCCTGCTTGGAGAAAGTTTGCTAGCCGCTAGCTGGCATTTTTACGGGCCGTCCAAGGCTAGCCTCTACCAGGCTTCGGGAGGCGACTGGAAGCCGTAGATATCGTCCAAATAGAGAGGTAACATGCCAGGGGAGTTGGTCCGCTAGAGAGTACAGTTTGCGTCACCAACTCCGAGCCCTGGCATGTTATCTCTCTATTTGGCCGATTTCTACTCTTTCCAGCCGCCTCCCGAAGCCTGGTAGAGGGTAGTCCGGGGGCCGTTTTGCCGGGCCAAGTCACAAAACTACATTCCCATATCCATATTAGATCATATTAGGGAACAACATTAAAAGTTCGTAGATCAATTACAAAGATGAGAGTTTGTAGTCATAAATTGAATATAGAACTGTACTTTTGTTGTGTCAGTAAAGTTCTATAATAAAATCCTCCCCTCCACACCCAAAAAAAGGCAAGAAAGCACAAGAGAAGATGGCGCCGCAAGCCGCTGGTGCTAGTGAAGATAAACATGGTGTTAGAACCTGAGCAGGTGGTAGTCGTGCAGGAGATGATGAAGAACGGAACATCTCCGTATAACGACACTCTGCAGTACGACTACAACTACGACTACGATCTGGACAATGACACCAGCGAAGGCGACTTCCCAAGGGTAAGTCTTCGAGATGCTCCCCTCAGTTCCAGGTTTGTTTGTTTGTTTGTTTGTTTGTTTGTTTGTTTGTTTGTTTGTTTGTTTGTATAACGACACTCTTCAGTACGACTACGACTATGATCTGGACAATGACACCAGGGAGGGCGACTTCCCAAGGGTAAGTCTTTTATTTATTTTTATTGAAAATTTCCACCAGATATGTGGAAGGGGAGGGAGAACAGGTGAAGCACCTTTTCCATCTCCCGCCCCGAATGTACATCAGTAAAAACATCATTAAAGTCAACATTGGATTAGCGTAATACATAGTACACATAGAGATCATACAATAGCGTTGACCTATAACTCAGATTTCCAGTCGGCGAGGCCTTAAATAAAGCTAAACCTGAAGCACATCTGCAAGCCAAAGACCATGTACATAGAATGTCTGTATCAAGGTTATCCTGAAAGCTGTTGTTTACTGACAGGACAAGACGCCGTTTGAATGACATATGACTGCAGCTGACTCGACGCTGCCACCCCCAAGAGTCGCCAAGACCTTTATTGGGATTTCTAGTTCATTCCCTTCAGCCACTAGGCGGGGAATGTACGATATTGCAAATGTTGATGTTTTGCAGCGACTAGGCATTAGCGTGTGAGACCCCTTGTTAGTATTGAGGAGGAGAATGATACATAGTTCTGTATCTTTAAATCGTATACTTTAGCCAATATACATGTATATATAATCAAAAGACCAATTAATTACTCCAAAAGCCCTCAGAAACTTTAGTGACAATTCTTGTTTCAGTGTATAGTTTGTTTTCTAAGCTAAAGTGGTGTTTTTTCTTGAGTGGTTTCTGATCGAAATCACGATCTTTGAAATCGCTTTTAATCGCTTGCTTTTTATCCAGCTCGCTTGCCATACGCGTTTTCTCAGATACATCGAACCCAATATCTTTGACCCTGGCCGACTTAGCCCTTTTGATATAATGGATGTAAACATCACTTAATCAAATCATTGACGTATTGTGACAGCCAATCAGATTTCATCACACGCAAGACCGTTACACTGCAATTTTGAATGAGGTAGTTAGATTAACTTTTTATCATGACGAATCATCGGGTATCTTTTTCTGGAGTGAGTGAATTATGTTCTTGGCCTTCGGCGCTGCTCATGTATATCCACTGCATTCCCTTTCACCGATAAGATTTTCAAACGAAGTTGCATTGTCCAATCACATCCTTCCTTACAGCTAGGATCGGAACCGGCCTTCAAAAGACCCAAACGGAAAGCCATCCGGGACCTCAGGCTAAGGTGGCCGGGCGGAACCATTCCGTACATCATGGGGGACAGCCTCAGTAAGTCCCACCACCAGGGGTGCCAGAGTATACATTGCAATTTTAGGGAATACAGTGCAACATTACGCAATACAGTGCAATCGTATTAGTATACAGTGCAATTTTAGTAGTAAAATTGCATTGTATTCCGTAAAATTGCACTAGCTGTACACTAGTAACATTGCACTGTATTCCGTAAAATTGCACTGTGTTCTAATACGATTGCACTGTGGTAAAGTTGCACTGTATTCCGTAAAATTGCACTGTATTTCGTAAAATTGCACTGTATTCCGTAAATTGCACTCTGTATTCCGTAAAATTGCACTGTATTCCGTAAAGTTGCACTGTATATGCCTTAAAATTGCACTGTATTCCGCAAAGTTGCACTGTATTGCGTAAAGTTGCACTGTATTGCGTAAAATTGCACTGTATTCCGTAAAATTGCACTGTATTCCGTAAAATTTCACTGTATATTCCGTAAAATTGCAACGTATTCCGTAAAGTTGCACTGTATTCCGTAAAATTGCACTGTATATTCCGTAAAATTGCACTGTATTCCGTGAAGTTGCACTGTATTGCGTAAAGTTGCACTGTATTGCGTAAAGTTGCACTGTATTGCGTAAAATTGCACTGTATTCCGTAAAATTCCACTGTATTCCGTAAAATTCCACTGTATTCCGTAAAATTCCACTGTATTCCGTAAAATTACACTGTATTCCGTAAAATTGCACTGTATTCCGTAAGTTGCACTGTATATTCCGTAAAATTGCACTGTATTCCGTAAAATTGCACTGTATTCCGTAAAATTGCACTGTATACTCTGGCACCCCTGACCACAGCTTGAAGCCTTCGACATATGAAAGGTCTTAAAGGCAACAGTTTGATGTCTTCAAAACTAAGAACGATCTAAGGAATTCCCGGGAATTCGTTCCTATCGAGCGAAAGTATTTCCTAGACCTTGAGGGACTTGAAAAACTTCCTTTGCTGTGGGACTTTCCCACGGAAAAAGAATTCACAAACGACAATCACTAATTTTTTCTTGCTGAAATTAACAACAATGAAAGTTCTGAATAAATGACAGTGAAATTTATTACATATTCACGCATATTCATTGGGGCTAAATTCAGTACATTAGAACAGGGAGACTACTAGTATGTTAGTTTCTCTCTTTTTGAGACATTTGTAGACAAATTTGCAGAGTCTTTTAATACATCGTGGTCAACTGAGACATAATATGTAAGAACATGTCATCCTTTGTTAGATGTACATATTTCTGTTCTAACTGTATTTCATTGACAAAGCATTGTGTAAATCAATGTATAGTGGACACTCTATAGTAAAGAGGACTTCGCTTTCTATACTTTCTGTATTAAAGTTGTAGTAAAGTTGTTTTACACAACCAAGTGTTTTATTCACAGCCGACGTCTCGGTGACCGTCTGGTGGCACTGTAGATACAGTTCTCTGTAACCACGTATACTAGTATGTGTACTAGTAGATATGTAAATATTGTGCGTTTGGGAATGCATCTATAGCAGCGACATCCGTGCTGCAGTGCAATGTGAACCAGTCAGAATTGCCCTGAGAAAGGTGACAGACGGTCACCAAAACGTCAGCTGTGAATAAAACACTTGGTTGTGTAAAAAGAGTCTCTTTACTCAAAGGACCACTTAATTTTACACCATAATTCCTCTTAATGATAAATTAATTTATGTACATTTTGTGATATGAATAGTGTTCCTTTCTTTTGCAGCACACAACGACCGCTTGTACATCGACCAGGCCATGGCGAAGTGGCATGAACACAGCTGTGTGAGGTTCAAACCTTACTCCCGCAAAATGGCGAGCTACCTCGGTCACCACGATCACATCATCTTTTACAAAGGGATCGGGTAGGTGTTACTTACTTCCTTAAGCCCTGGTCACAACCCGCCGTGCGTGCTTTTTGACCGTACGTTGTATTGGTACGTCTGCTGCGTTTTTCTGAAAACGTGGGGGAAGTAGTGGCGTCGACGCACGTACTCGCACGTCACTCGCACGGTTGCACAAGGTGTAAGAGTGTGGTCTGCACGCCACGTCTGGCCGTGAGCGGTTGCGTGCATCGTAGGTTGCGCAAGTGGTAAGTGAGTTGTACGTGCTTACAACGTACGATCTCAGTGCGGTAAGGAGGTCGTACTCACACGTGCTTCTTACGTGCGGCACGTACGGGGCACGCGCGTCGCCCGTACTCGCCCGTACGATTGGTGAATCCGCAGACCGCACGTAGAAAAAGTTTTACATGCACTTAAAGTTCTACGACGTGTCTGCGTGCTCCCAAATCCGTAGGATTCCGTGCGGAGGTGGTGCTCACCACTTACGGATCCCCTACGTTTGCCCACGTCTTTGCATGTAGACAACACGCAGAAGCACGTACGGCGGGGTGTGACCAAGGCTTTAGCCTCTACCAGGCTTCGGGAGGCAGATGGAAAGTGTAGAAATTGTCCAAACAGAGAGATAACATGCCAGGGGAGTTGCAAAACTGTACTCTCTAGCGGACCAACTCCCCTGGCACGTTTATCTCTCTATTCGGTCAATTTCTACTAACTCTTTCAAGCCAAAATTGCTTCAACGTCGGACATGGGTCTGTGGTGGAGTGTTCCGGGTTCGAATCCTGCCCGATGCCACCGATCTTGTGTCATTGGGAAAGGATCTTGTGTCCTTGGGAAAGGCACGTCTTTCTGAATGCTTTCCAGCCGCCTCCCGACGCCTGCTAGAAGCTAGTACTTGAAATGTTCTCTACGTACTCAGCTCAAACTTAACAGTTTTTATGGTTATTAGAAAAATTTATTGCAAATTCGTGCCCGGAAGCTAATTGCAAATTACAAAACATAAAAGAACAATGGAATAGAGTATAAAATAACTAAAGTCTACATGATAAAGGTAGCTGTCTAGAACTATAACTATGTTTAAAACTATGTCTGAAGGGTTTGACTTCTCTTCTGTAAACCATGGAAGACGTAATGTCCCACCTTTTCCAAAATTTTATGGTTTTTGGGAAGTTAAAAGAAGAATAGTTTTTTCTTGGTCTGTAAGTTTAGAGAAATTGGGATAAATTGTAGACGTTTTAATAGACAACTCATTTCGAGCGTTGTTATGGAATGAACAGTTTGAAATAAAATGAATTTCGTCTTCCACAGCCTTTGCACTACAACATTTACAAATTCTTTCACATACAGGTAGTCTTCTATACCGGCCTCTCTCTATCTCCAGAGGATGGGCGCTAGACCCATGTCATAAGCATTATCACAGATCTTTACAATCATCATCAATAAACACCGGTTAACCTACTTATATCTTGAACAGGTGTCTGTCAGATGTGGGAAGACTGCTGGAGAGAGACCAGCAAGTCGTGTCGATCAACGACGCATGTCTGTTCGCCACGTCAAACCCGGTACGTCATCAATTTGGTTGTCCTGAGCTCCTTTTGTAGTGACGTCAGCATAGTCAGCAAGGCTTATGTGTGCATTCATTCAACGGAGAGGCAATTTGAATGGATATTTTTTTGTTTATTCATAGTTTTACCAATCCTTTATTTGTTCATATTTTACCAATACTGGACAAATGTTACCATTTTTATAACTTACATCCATTGTCTAAATGCAAGCAACTGAAGACTTGATATTTTTATGTTCACCTTCGCAGAAGGAAAACACATTGCTTTTGCTCAGTTTCTTCATCTTCTTCTCCAAACAAATAAGGTCAATGACCTGAACCAAACGTCTGTCACCATGATGGTAACCGGTGTTGGATTACATTATGTAGATTGGTGCAGAGTTGGAGAGGCTGGTCTCCATATTATACATGAATTTGTTTGAGTAAGGAAAAACAGAGCGGTAGTTTGTTAGGCTAAGACCATGTGAAGTTAAACATTATGCATTTGCTTGCAAATATTACCTTTCTTGCTAACAAATATTTCCTTCTTAATTCTTTCTCCAGGTTGGAGTAATTATGCACGAACTGGGTCACGTGCTGGGTTTGTACCACGAACACAGTCGCCCTGATAGAGACGAGTTTGTGGACATTTTGGTCAACAACGTCCGGGTGAGAGACATCTTTCTGTTCCTTAGAAGTAACACTGTTCCTTAGAAGTAGTAAGCACGATATAACCGCCCTTCAGCGTAACACACCAGATTCGCAAGCACACGTCGCGGCAGCAGCTGGCTACATTACACCGAACGACTTATTACACCTAACCCTTGAACATGTAACTCTAAATATTGTTCAAAGCTATCTAGTGGTAATGCCCCTACTGTACTTGGTGACAGTGAGTTCCACTCTGCGATAGTTCTAGGAAAAAATATGTTTTTGAACACCTTAATCCTTGGTTGATAACTCAGGTACTTTAAGGCATATTTTTTTTGTCCATTTCTCAGCTAGTATTAGTAGTCGGTACGTCCACCAGTTTATTAGACTATAAGATCATGATCTATTATACTATATAGTATCAAAGAGCAGAAAGTCACCATAATAGAAAACATTACTGCATAGAAAAAGGCTTAGTAACCACTCAATTACAACAAAAACAAAATGCGCTAGACAATGAATTTAGTTACAAGTTTAAAGGATTTTTTAATGAAATAACACTTAAGATCTATTGTAAGGCATACTAGATGTTCTAAAATTGTTTTATTTTTCAGCCAGGAGAGGAATACAACTTCCAGAAGATGTCCTCTAGCGACATTAACCTGTACAACATCCCTTACGACTATATGTCGATCATGCATTACTACAACTCGGTAAGTCCAGCATCCATGTTTCTCACCTCTATGAAAAAAACTGCATTCTTGCGTCAAAATTGGAGGGCAACACTGATTGGTGCTGTACTTCGCACCGCAGCTAGGTGTCGCTGCTGCAGCGTAAAGAATGACTGAATTTGTATCCCCCTTCGTCAAATTCAGTCACGTTTGGGACTGCATATAAAATCAGTATTGCCTTGAGAGGGCAATACTGGCAATAAGGGCAACTTAGAGGGCAATACTGACTGGTGCTATACTTCGCACCGCAGCTAGGTGTCGCTGCTGCAGTATGAAAATTGAGGTCCCGAACGTGACTGAATTTGTAAACCCCCTCGTCAAATTTAGTCACGTTTGGGACCGCATATAAAATCAGTATTGCCTTGAGGAAGGCGACAGACAATCACCGAAACGTCAGCTACATGTACTGTAGATATTATTTCTTTGATGTTTATGATATATACCAGGATATATACTTTATTTTCAACTCCGTGAATAGTTTTATCAGGTTGGTAAGTCACTGAGTAAAGAGACTCTTTTTTCACAACCAAGTCTTTTATTCAGCCGACATTTCGGTGAGCGTCTGTCACCTTCCTCAAGGCAATACTGACTATATATGATAACAGATACAGTATATACAGTTTCCTGTAACTACGCATATGTGTAGATATGTAAATAGTTTACGTTTGGGAATGCATCTATAGCAGCGACACCTGTGCTGCAATGCAATGTGAATCAGTCAGAAGTGCCCTGATGAAGGTGACAGACGGTCACCAAAACGTCGGATGAATAAAAGACTTGGTTCTGTAAAAAGAGTCTCTTTATTGAAATTAAATGAAATGAAATGAGATACCTTTATTGTACATTCATGCCACGACGGGCTAGGTACAGGTCAAGACTTAACAGACACATAACAAACGTATGTAGAAAAGTGGAGACAAAAGATACATAAGTAACATATAAGGATACTATACTAGGCTAATACAAAGTGTTCTAGCTACTGAGCTAATACAGAGTGGTCAACTTCTCGCTTTTTTGTACAATGGAAAATGTGGGAACAGATCATGTTTGTGATACAGGGTTTGTCTAGACGCATCAAAAATATAAATTTATTTAGGTATTCAAGGTATGGGAACTGCTCTTTCATATGATTAAAAGGACACAGATCTTTCATTAGAATTCGAATATAAAGTACAGTCTAAAATAAAGTGTTGTTCATCTTCTATTCTGTTTATTTATTAATTACTCAATTTATTTTCGAGGTTAATGTGTTAAAAATATTTCTCCGTGGTGAACCCCGTTAGGAGTGGACAGTGAGGGCTGACCTTCAGACCATCGTGACCAAGGACACCAAGTACCAGTACTCCATCGGCCACAAACATGCGCTGAGTTTCTACGACATCAAGACCGTCAACCTTCTGTACGGATGTGGTGGTAAGTATATGTACATACACTCACTCACTCACTCACTCACTCACTCACAGTCACTGGATCGAGCTTCCCTCGGTTCCATACATGCACAGTCAATTATATTTTACTGAATTCATTTATTCTATTCGATATTAGGGCACAGCAAGTAATTTCTATGGATGACATCAGCGCGCGCATTAATTTTCGCCTGATTTTGGAGAGAAAAAAACAAGGAATTTTGTTGCCCTCTGAAAGTGGTCAACATGACGAAAATGGGCAAAGATTATGTCTGTTGCAATGCCGGAACGAGCATATGAAGAGAAGAGACAAGAGCTCTGTTTTGTTGTTTTGTCTCTTACTTTAATGCAGTGATGTATTTCATTCCCTTTATATGTGGTGGTGGCTGTGTATATGTGATGTTCCCACTTTAAAAACCGTTTTAAAAGTCAAAACCATTTGTACAATGATTGAAAAAAACTTATTACTCAGTGAAGGAGACTAGATAAGTACACGGAATGCCGTCCAATGATGCACTGGACTGTCCACTCGAGTTCAAGTCGGAACTAGTGAAAATTCAGTATAAGAATGAGCGATCCCAACTGGAAGAATCTTCCTCCCTGGGTGAAGAGATGTACTCTACTGTTATGTACTGAAACTGAGTTGTCTGTACTGCTCACTGCTCACAGACCGAATCCTCATCTGTCACAGACCTGACGGATGATGCTTGCCTCGGGGGGAATTGGAAATCCACTCTTCTAGATCTGTCGACGAACAAGCTTTGTTACGCCACGAACGCAAAGGATAGAATAGACAAGATTCATTTTCACCTGAGTAAAGTCGTCTCAAGCGGTCTTCCCAAGGGTGGCATGGCAGGATTCGAAGTCGGGACCTCTCGGTTCCGAGCTGAGCGCTCTGCCGTTACACTACACGGCCCCACACTTACGTCCGTGTGTTATGTTGTTTACACTAATGGGGATCCGGATAAAACAAACAGACAAACAAACAAACAAACTGTGTGTTAACACAACGTTGTGATTGAGCACTGTCAGGGCCTCTCCTCTCTTAATATTTAACCAGGGGTCGCCCATTAAAGCTTTGGTCCCAATTGGAAAGAGGGGCCCTGGCGGGTAGTTCCGGGGCTGTTTTGGGGCACTTTGCGAGTTACCCCTACGTGGCCCCGTGGGACACCCCGCGGCTACTGGGCTATTTTCTGACCCGTCCGGGACTCGAGAAGAATTTAACTCTGACTTAAAATTCTACCCGGGCCCCTCTGACATAAAGACGCCGTGACCAAGCCGTGAGAACACCGACAGGTACCCCTCCGGTGGCCGACGGTCTACCGTGACTAACTTGTTACGTCTTTTCCATCTTCTGCGTGGGTGATTGTTGTCTATAAGACACCTGTAGTCCTCTCAAAGAAAGTACTAAGTAAATGTATATGATCCAAGCAGCGTTTGTTTATATAAACCCCGAAATATGAGGAGTGCCCAGCAACAGCCATCATAATGGCAGACCGTCGTTTGTGGGCATGTGGCAGGGACCTTACAACTGCCCCACTGCAATGGGGGCCCGCATGCCCTTTTCCGTAGAGCGTAATCGGCCGTTTTAATTCTACGCAGAGCGTAGACGGACCGCTCTAATTCAACGTAGAGCGTGATTGGCGTATTTTGCGTAGCCAGCGTTTTGGCCGTTTCAATTCTACGTAATGCGTTGTAGCCACTTGGAATTTATCGTAAAGCGTAATCGAGAGGTTTCCGAATTCAGCGTAGAGCGTTGTCGGGAGCCCCCCCCCA
>NW_017802713.1:2085050-2110433 GCF_001625305.1 Branchiostoma belcheri
TACCTGCCGGAGGCCGACCAATGAGGAAGCCCCGGGACCTCTGCAGGGCAGCGTGAAGATGTTTGAACCAAAATTACTGATTTAAAAAAAAATGCCTGTCAGAAACTCGTTGCCATGGCAACACGAAAAATCAGGAACATATCTAATTAATATAAAATTGTTGCCAGATAAGTCACCAAAAATGTGACGGTTCTAGCGCCAGCCGTTCGGGTGTTGTTCGAGATGAAAGTGGCCGCGGGCCTCAAAACCCCCCCTCCCCCCGGTCTGAATGGGGTTAAATTAATTGTGACCACGACAGCCGGTACCCGACAGACCCCAGAGCCCGACCGGAGCTGGTGTGGGCTAGATCCCCGACGGGCACCGGCACAAATGGGACCGGAGCTTAATACTGTGTTCTGCGACCATAACAATAAAAGGAAAATCTGGGACAACGCCAGGGGAGAATAATCAACACGTCGATTTTGGTCACCAAACCCCAAAAGAAGAAGAAGAAGAAGAAACAAACCTGTGGTCATTTTATAGCTGGCATAAAAAAGATACCACTACGGAAAAAAAGAAAACAACACGCCTTTGTCCCATATTCCTGTTAGGGATCTTTTTTTATTATAATTTAGAGGTAAACGCCATTAAACACGTATTATGCTAATCAGGACCTTATTTGTATAATTTGTTAGGAAATGCTATATGACTTTATCATGTTGCATAATCAGTAAAACAACATTTTATAAAGCTCAACACCATTTGGAGAAGGTATGAGATCGTAGAACTCTAGTTAGAACATGTCATAAAAATACTATTTAGTCTATGAGAGTTATTGCTGGAATTATTTTCATACATTGTACCCTGTACGCCATATTCCACAAACTATACAGCTTGACGTTTTATACACTTCCGTTAATGACTAACTTATCCAAATCCAAGCTCTTCATGAAATCTTTGTGAAGACTTTCTTTGGCACGGAAATGCTATATGACTTTATCATTATCAGTAAAAAGCATTTTATGTTGTCAATCGTCGGGGGTAAAGCTCAACACCATTTGGAGAAGGTATGAGGTGGTAGAACTCTAGTTAGAACATGTCACAAAATACTATTTAGTCTAGGAGAGTTATTGCTAGAATTATTTCCATACATTGCACCCTGTATACCATATTCCATATAAACTTAATGACTTACTTATTAAAATCCAAGCTCTCCATGAATTCTTTGTGAAGAGTTTCTTTGCGATGCTTCCACCATGTATACACCGCCACTACACCGGTACCGAACACTATGAGTACAACACCGCCAAATTTGAGCAGACTGGGAAACTCCGATTGAACGACGTAGTCCAACAGCACTGCGAGAGGTATGGTGAAGGTCTTGATGGTGGCAGTGATCCCCGCCTTTTCCGTCTTCAGTGACAGTTTTGTGGCAAATTGTGCGCCGCAGACACACAGGCACAGTGCGATGACGCAACCCACCGTCTGTGCCGACATCGCCCAAACCGGTGTCTCTAACCAGTACGTCAGTCCGAGTAGCACGACCGCTCCTGCCAGGTCTGCATAGAAGAGCACGGTTAGAACGGACACCTTTTGTACACCGATGAGTGACCGGGAGATGACCAGATTTGGAGCTCTACTGAACGTTGCTGCGAACGGAAGGAGAAGGGACGCCGTCAGATGCTGCGTGGACGAAGTGTTCTCCGTGATTAATCCAGATGCGACCACTGCAACCCCGGCTACGTTGAGAACGATTCCGAAACCATCCACGACGCCCACAGTTTCCTTCAGGAACAAAAATCCAATACAGGCCGAGGCCAAAGGCATTGACCCTTTTATGATGCCGAAGGCGATCCCAGGGACAACATAGATGAAGGACATATACTGGAAGACAGATCCAAGGTTCTCCAGAATGGTCGACAGCACCAGGAGTAGACTTTGCCGTCCGCTTTCAGTTGTCAGTTTTGGTCTAAAGAAGGGCAGGAAGAACGCGACAGCAAGGGTCTGTACAAGTTTGACGAGGAACATCAGCTGCAGCCCAGGTATGCCTGCCTGGCTATTCAGGGCCATGAACTGTGACGCGACGGCGGACAGAACCGTGTACAGCAGGGCATACAGCACACCGGCTCCGGATGTCAGGAACGTCTGTGCAAATCCGGCTCCCTCTCGGTCTGTCATCTCCTCGTTACAGGTTGTCGCCATGTCCTCAAGTTCGCTGTCGTTGTTTTTCCTCGGCTTTGAATATCGACTTTTGTGATACGGGAAGTTATTGGTGAAGAGAATTCTTCTTGCCAATAATTATAAGGGAAATGTTGTCATCACCCAGACTGGATATTAAAGTACACGGAATGCCATCCAATAATGATAATGCACATGCATTGGACTGTCCACTCGAGTTCAAGTCGGAACTGACAATTCAGTGTAAGAATGAGCGATCCCAACTGGAAGACTCTTTCTCCCTGGCCGAAAAGATCTTAAACTGTTATGTACTGAAACTGAGTTGTCTGTACTGCTCACTGCTCACATACCTAATCCTCATCTGTCACAGACCAGACGGATGATGCTTGCCTTAGGGGGAATTGGAAATGCACCCTTCTGTCGACGAACAAGCTTTGTTAACGCTACGAAAACACAAAAAGTACAGTTTACGTGCCTTTGGTAACTTGTTGAACATCTGTCCTGCCATTGGTCTTCAACTACCTAAGTCGTGCTTTGTTTTTAAACCTAATTTGAGTAATTAGCAAACACCTGTGTCCTGAGCTGATTACAAGCATGACGTGTCGAAAGATGGTTGGCAGTTGTTGAGCCGGTAGTACGACTCTTATATATCATACTATATAGGTCAATCTCCAAGCAGATACACAGCCAATTATATTTTACTGAACTCATTTATTCTATTCGATATTAGGCCACAGCAAGTAATTTCTATGAATGACATCACGCGCGCATTAATTTTCGCCTAATTTTGGAGAGAAAAAAACAAGGAATTTTGTTGCCCTCTGAAAGTTGTCAACATGCCGAAAATGGGTAAAGATTATGTCTGTTGCAATGCCGGAACGAGCATATGAAGAGAGGAGCTCTGATTTATTGTTTTGTCTTTTACTTTGATGCAGTGATGTATTTAATTACTTTTATATGTAATGGTGGCTGTGTATATATGTGGTGTTCCCACTTAAAACAAAACCATTTGTACAATGATTGAAAACATATTACTCCGTGAAGGAGGTCATGACCTCCTGACGGAGTATTGTGGGCAGTAACTTGTTTTTTCGTGCTCGCAGGTAAAACACACGGTTCCCTTTGTTTAATCGGCATGTAGTTTTATATGCCGTCTGTGACCTCAGCATTAGCTTGTTCTGCTTGTCAACACTAAAGCTTAAAGTTTGCTCCATATATTCTGATTGTCAAGGTTTTTTTTCATAGTCTGTTTATCTGTAAATTAGCTACAAGTCCTTCTTGCAGCTGCAGGTTCCGAAGCGAAAGCATCCCTCATTTTTTACTTCACTGCTCCATATACTCCCAACATCGTGTACGCCTCCTCGACAGACTTTTACAATTAAACATCCCATTCTTAGATATTAACAACCTATCCGATAGTGCTACTGTGTACCTGCTACTCAATGGATCACCTTTACTTTCATCTAAAGTCAACTCTCAAATACTCATTATTACACAGCTATATCTCTCTGAAACTAAGCGATTTAACAACTGATTCATACTTCTATATTCATTTGCAATACTAGTATCTTAATAGCTAAACTCTGCTCTCTTGTTACCTGGACCATACCCATGTTTTGTGTTGTAATTTTTATTTTATGTCTAAGGCCATGTTGATTTGATTATATGGATGACATCCGCGCGCGCATGAATTTTCGGCCGTTTCAAAAAAAAAAAAGTTTTCAACCATACTGTAAATCGTACAAAACAGTTGCAAAATGAGCAAAAAATATACCGTAAGTTACAAAAAAAAACATAACAATGTCGTACGTAGAATGCCAAAATCAAACGAAAAAAGACAAAATTGTTAAGAAATGAACTTGAAGACTAGATTATTCGCCAAACCATATTCTGTCCCATTTGTTCAACCCTCATGACCACGTAGATTTCATAATGAAAACAACTTTTTTTTTGCAAAACTTTTTCTTTATTCGCACGCGCGCATCAGTTTTGGGGTTCCCAGAGGATGTCATCCATATAATCAAATCAACATGGCCTAATAATAATAAAAAAATATTAAAAAGCGTTTTTTCCCGTACACAGATAAGTGCCGTAAGATGGACTGTCCCGAGGAAGCGTTTGTCGCCCACAACTGCTCCTGTATGTGTAACGACATCAACGACTACTCAGCCATCTTCTCCTGTCCAGAGAGAACACTCAAGGAAGGTAAGACACACGTTTAAAGACGTACTTCTATCAAACCCCTTAAAAGTTTTGTAAAGAATGTATTTGCATGTTCTGAAAAACTTAAACTGTTCTCCAACTCAAAATTTGACTCACCAGAAATTTTCGACTGAATCACTCAGTCTTCCTCAGCTATCTGACCCAAACCAAATGCTGTGGACACGTGATTTTTCCCACGTGTGACGTCAGCAAAGGGTCAAAGGTTGTCTGAAGTCGATATCGCCCCCCGTCCCGGTTGAGCAATGGTTGAAGTGCCCTGATGTATATGGCCTCTGTATATGGGGCGATATCGACTTCAGACATCCTTTGACCCTTTGCTGACGTCACACGTGGGAAAAATTACGTGTCCACAGCATTTGGTTTGGGTCAGATAGCTGAGGAAGACTGAGTGATTCAGTCGAAAATTTCTGGTGAGTCAAATTTTGAGTTGGAGAACAGTTTAAGTTTTTCATAATGTAATTTACCAACTCAGATGAACTTTCATGCTTTCTAGGGCTCAAATGCCTCTCTGTTACACTGTTAAGAACCAAATGTTTTCTGAATTCGAAAGTCCATCTACGCTGGTTGGTCGCCTACTGGTGCTCAGTCTATTGCGGTTGTTGCGGGTTCTCAACGGGGCTACGGGAGCTCTGCCCCGCCCGCCTGACTCAGCTAGGTTCCCCGGTAGGTTTTGCTAATCAACTCCCAGAGTGCCAAAAAAACCTATCAGATGCATAACACTTCCACCGGGCAACCTGTTGAGCTAGACGAGGGAAAACTATTTAGAGCCCCGAAGACAGCTCCGGATACCATGCTATCTACAAGACAGAAAGGATAACCTTGTGTGTCGTGTGTCCATTAAAGTCAGATCGTTCTTCCAGATTAATTTGATCAATTTTGCCTCCCCGCGCTGTTGTAGTCCACCTGTCGCGGAGACAAGCCCGGGCGTGTTACCACGGACACGGGTCTGACTACCGCGGGACGCTGGCCGTGACGGAGGCCGGGGAACCCTGTCTCAAGTGGAGCGAGGCTACATACAGGCAGTTCAACACTTATGTAAGCATATCTTGTATTTTGTTATGTTTAGCGAAGGAAAATACATTGTTTTTGCTCTGTTTCTTCTTCCTCTTCTTCTCCACACAAATAAGGTCAATGGCCTGAACCAGAGGTCTGTCAGCATGGTAACTGGTGTTGGTATACATATCATGTTGCAATTTTATAGCAGGAGGGATTTAGACTCCTGTCACCAAATAATATAAATGAGTTTGAGAAAGAATTAACAGAGCAGACCATATGTGAAGGTTAACATTGTGCATTTACTTTACAAATGTTACGTTTCTAGTTTAAAGTTAAAACTTAAGATCCAACACGAAGAAGTTCTCTCACCTAGAGCTTTAGACCAGTCACCCTGGTCTTCCTCAGTAGACTGACCCAGTTAGGCTTGTCACGTGCACGTGGCTTCTTTGAAGTGTGACTTAGACACTGGGTCAAAGGTATCTGGTAGACGATGTCGGCCCCCGTCGCGGTTGAGTAAAGGGTAATGGGCCCTGATGTTAATAGCCTATTAGTTATATCTAATTTGTCCCCAATATTCCTGCTTTGTTTTGTTTGTCTGTGTACAATTTCTACAATAACTTTATAAGTTAAACTTATAGAACGATAGTAAGTTTCTTTTGTATCTGTTAACTGTATCCTTTCATCTTGTTTTCTTGTGACCTGTACTTAGCCAAGTGTGGCAAAAATATGCAATAAAGATCTTCTTCATTCATTGACCAATTTACATAGAATTTTCCTCAATCCTCCCAGAACTATCCTGTTGGCTATCACGGCCTGGGTGACCACAACTACTGCCGGAACCCTGCGGGCCGGATCCTGAAGAAGCCGTGGTGTTACGTCAACTCACACAACAGCTGGGGGTACTGTAACGTCCTGGAGTGCAGAGGTACAGCAAAACATCTTCGATTATTCTGTGTTGGTACAAGTCATTATGAAATAAAGACTAAGCTTTAACTTCCAACACTTAGATTACAGAAGTGGGACAAATTTTCGGTTGACTCCGTCAGCCTTGTTCACGGAATGGACCCGTCTACTCTTGGAACGTGACGTCAGAGACACATGGCCGTAGTAGCGGGTCATGCCGTACGCCATACATTCCATTTCTGTAGTCTAAGTGTTGGAAGTTAAAGCTTAGTCTTTATTTCATAATGACTTGTACCAACACGGATGAACTTTCATGCTACATTATATCCCTTTTCATTACAAAAGAAACGTGTAGTTAGTTATGAGTGTCAGTATATGCTATAATAACATACTCTATTGTATTGGCTGTGTCTAGTGTAGCGTTCTCAACATGTCGGCAGAACGTACTGCGCTTGTGCGAAACCCGTAATGTATTGTGCATAGCACTTCTTTCGGCAACTCGTCTCATTTGAGGTCGCATTCGTGACATGACGTTTATCGACTTCAAATGTTGTGTCGGAAAAGATATCGTCTGCAACGGGCAAACATCCAACTAAAACCGTGAAAAATTATGGTTCCGCGCAGACGTGCTCATCTAGTGTAGCCCTCTTCATGTTCGGATGACTTTGGACTTTGATCATGTGACCTTACAAACACGTGACATATTGGTCAACAGCCATTGGTCAATGAAGAACGGGCTCCTCCGTCAGAGATATTTAAAACTAGAGTTCCACGATCTCATACCTTCGCCAGATGATCTTTATGACATCCTCTTTTGAATATTATTAAACAAACGCCCCTGCAGTTCCAGGACAAGCCGCTAGCATGTCTAGGTCGTGAGATATCATATCGGAAGTTCAGCTGCAGTACCATACGAAGCCGCTAGGGGGCCCAAAATCTAATAATTTCGAGGTCTCATTAAGACCTACCGACCTACCAAATATCAACACAATCCATTGTAGCCTTCTCAAGTTATCGTGTTTACAGACACACAGACACACACACAGACACACACACACACACACGAACGCCTCTGAAAACATAACCTTCTTGGCGAAGGTAACAAACTCCGTTGTTGTAAACCGCCTCATTTCTACAGAAGTGTACAGCCCGGTGCAGCCCACCATTCCCGCGAGACCTCCGACACCGAAGCCCTCGCAGTGCAAGTCCACGGAGTTCAAATGTGCCGACGGGAACTGCATCCCAACCGCCTACCGCTGTGACAGGGACAACGACTGTACCGACAACTCAGACGAGCTGGGCTGTGTCTACGGTAGGATTGGTACTCATTTTACATATTGTTTTTGCACTGTTTCTTCTTCCTCTTCTTCTTCTTCCGTTCCAAACAGGACCAGATGTCTATCACCATGGTAACTGGTGTTGGGTTACATAATGTTGTAATTTTATTGCAGGAGGGATTTAGACTCCTGTCACTATATATTATTATGAATATGTTTGAGTAAGAATTAACAGAGCATATGCATTTGCTTTGCAAATGTCAGGGTTCTAGTCCAAATGTTTGGTCCAAAACAAGAAATGATATGATCTCACCAGTACGAATTTTCTACCAGGCCTTCCAAGCTTCCTCAGGTTGAACTGAACTACTACTTGAACGTCTATACGTGTTCTTCCGGGACATAAGCAATGGGTCACAAAGTTTGTATCGACCCCCGTCCCGGCAGGAAAAAAACGCTCCCATGTAGATGTAGTACAAGTAAAGCGGTTGGCCTAATGTTACTTCAAAAACTTTGTATCCAAATCTACTTCTTTCTATCTGTTTAATAGAGTCATGTTTCTGCATTTTAAAGATGGTGAATACTAAGTGTATGTACATTAGGAAGAAATTTTAAAACAAATCGTGCCTTTCAGATACCTGCCCTCCACTGAATATTCAAGCAGACGTCATGATTTCCAACTGTGAGAGCGGGAAGCCGCAGCTTCGCGGGAAGCTGTGCCGAGTTCTGTGCTTGGTGAGTTCCGGACCGGGAGAGACCATCATCTCAACTACCTGTCAGAGCAACGGGAAATGGTCTGATCCGAAAGGGAAGCTTGCGTGTGAACGTAAGTTTTCTATCTGTTTTTTTTTTTAACGGATTGGTTCAATGCAAGGCCTATACAACCACTTCTCGGCATTGAAAAAGAAATATGACAGAAACATGGCTATGTCAAGAGATGGCGGTGAACGTTTCATTTGAAAGCCTGTAGATTGTAGGTTGGTGGGAAACACTTGTCAGGGAGGGAATTCCAAAGCTTGGCCGTACGGGGAAAGAAACTGTCACTGTAAAAAAGATTTCGAACAAGGAATTTGGACGGTGACGTTGTGTGAGCTAGTGGAGAACCTAGTGGAACGCTTAAAATTTCTGAGTGGTGGAACTAGTTGAGTGAGTTCTGCAGAGCAATGACCAAGAAAATATCTGTAAAAGAGGGATAGAGAGGCAACATTTCGTCTATGAGAAAGGGGGCTAACTTGAAGAAAAACATTTTGTTTTTGCTCAGTTTCCTCTTCTACAAGCACAAAAGGTAAATGACCTGGACCAGATAGTCTATCACCATGGTAACTATAGCTACATGTACTGTTGGGTTACATCATCAATTTTATAGCAGGAGGGATTTAGACTCATTTCCATTTTATCATAATCGCAACATGCGATGAAAGAACCCCGACAAATTTTTATATACTTTTAAATCTACCGATTAACGTGAGTGGTATATATATAGGGTACCTAAAACGAGGAAATGCACGACGTGCGGTTCCTCTTGACACGCACAGGGCGCACGTAGTGTATTGTTTATTCCTGCCTTTAGCTGACATGTTACGTTGCCTTGTGACTGTAAGACAAGAGACCTATACCTTTACAGTGCCAGACAACCCAGTGATTCCTGCCACCAGACCCAAACAGTCTCTCACTACACCCGCGCCAAAAAATCCCGCTGTAACTACGCAAAAACCGTCTCACACGACCAAGATGCCCGCGACAACACCTTCAGCGACCACGAAACCACCACCAAAGACCTGCCAAGATCTGGTCTTACCCGGTGAAGTTACTGCTTCGTGCGATGGCGACAAGAACGAGATTGGGGCCGTCTGTCTCTTGAAGTGTTCTACCGGCGAGGGACAGTCGACCACCAAGTGCCTGCCGGACGGATCGTGGTCTATACCGAAGGAGAACCTTGACTGCCCGAGTTAGTTATCATCGTTAACCGCACATTGACGGACTCAACTAACCAATTATTGTATGTAGTTATGTCTGTGCTAACCTCGTGAGTTTTGACTGATAAAGTGTATGCATTGTAGTGAGTTTTTTTTGTTGTTGTTGTGAGTTGTTGTTTTTTGTTGTTGTTGTGAGTTGTTTTTTGTTGTTGTTTGTGATACTAATAAACGTTTTCCAACTTGTAGTTGATGTCTTTCAACCACCAGGTCACAGAGTGTGAACGCACCTCAGAACACAGAGCATGTCATGACACACTGTGCACAACGTTACGTACCGAGTCACACCACAAGAATCTCACACGTGGTTCGTTTCTTCAGGTGCTAGCTGGAAGTCACGGGATACTAGCTGGTGCATGATTCCAACCATTTGTGACGTCTTCACACACGTCTGCACCAAGCAATTGGCGTTCTTTGCACCAACTACAAACAAACATAATTGAATGATTACATGTTAAAAAGTTTTTTTTTCTTTCGTAGGGCTGTCAACGCCAGTTATTCCAACGACAACTAAAATGTTAGTCAACACGAAGGAGCCAGAAGAAACGTGTTCTCCATTCTTCGTCCCGGCAACTGTGCTGACCAAGTGTTTTGGCGAACAGCCTGTCGGGAAGACCTGCGTTCTGACATGCGCATCAGGTGGAACCGGGACCGCCATTACAAAATGTCTGCCCGGAGGATCATGGTCTACCCCAACTGGCAATCTGAAGTGTTCTGGTTCGTTGTCCCTCTATGTTTTTGTTTTATAATATTTCTTGGCCATCATTTGGTTACTACATACAGTGAATATTAGATATTTATGTTTACCGAAGGAAAAGATATTGTTTTTGCTATGTTTCCTCTTCTTCTTCTCCGAACAGTGACCTCTGACCTGACAGAACCAGACTGTCTCTCACCATGGTAACTGGTGTTGGGTTACATCATGTTGCAATTTATAGTAGGAGGGATTTAGACTCCTGTCACCATATATGTGAATGTGTTTGAGTAAGAATTAACAGAGCAGACCATATACGTTAGACCATGATGCATTTCCTTTACAAATGTTACCTTTCTAGTTCTAAGAAATAATAAAGAAAACGTTAGATATGTCAGTTTGGCAGCATAACAGTAACATTGTATATTACATATTGCTGGTTAGATAAGTTTTATTTTAGCCATATTTTTTGTCTTCTATAGGAGTACATGTAGAAACCACACAGAAGCCTACTGTCAAACCAGCACAAAAGCAGCCCACAGAGAAACCAACGGACAAACCAACTCAAGAACCCACAGTCAAGCCTACACAAAAACCCACAGCAACCCCAACCCAGAAACCAACGGTCAAACCAACACAAAAGCCCATACTAATAGCGAATCCAGGAACGCCAAAACCCACTCCACAGCCTACCCAGAAGCCTCTGCCCCCAGGAGACTGTTACTCGGGTGACGGTTCAACGTACCGCGGATTCAAATCCACCACTACTAATGGAAGATCGTGTTTGAAATGGAGCGAAGCAAGATACCAATATTACAACACTTTGGTGAGTGTACGGAATTCTTTATCTAAATGTGGTGTCTAAATGTGTTGTATTTGCAGGATCCGTTGCTTGTTGATCTGTTTGAATGCTTCTATCCATATGGCCAAGTGAGACAGATGCTACTTTGAAAAATTATTTATTTATTTACTTATTTTTATTTTATTTTTATTGGTTCAGCTGTACAAAAGACAACCAGTGTTGCCCAACTAGTTATAAGACTATATCAAAGGGCTAACCCTGGAGACAAGGACAGCTACATAAATATATAAAGACAGCATATTAAAATCAAAGTCGTCAACTCATTACATCTAGAGGATCATCTATACATACAAGTACACAAAGGTGAAATTATTCCATGTGGCTGCCACCGATACAATATTCGTCAGCGAGCTCCTACTTTACTACTTTCCTCTTTGCATCCCTGTGACTCCTTATAGAGATTCACAGCTGGGCAGTACGGGCTTGGCGACCATAACTACTGCAGAAACCCGGCAGGTGTGGAGACCGAGCCGTGGTGTTACTACATCAACCCTGCCACGCGGCGTGTCGCCTGGAGCCACTGCGGGGCACAGGAGTGTGGAGGTACGGGAAAAGTACATATTTGCATATTTGCCGTCACGTGACTATGACGTAAGTGTCCGCCATATTGGTGGGTTCACCGTAACTGCCTTTTTTGGACGTAACACAGTTGTATTTCGAGTCAGAATGGGTTATCCGTTGCCAAAATTCATAACAGTAATGTGGTATAATTGTTCTTAAGGGAATTCGAAATATTATTTCTTTACGCCCAACAATTATTGTTCCAAAGATCTTGTTAGCCACTAGTAGTAGTACATTTTTGTATCGTAAGTATCAGCTATAGCTAACAGCGCCACTCAGCGATTTACCCAGGAAGTGACTTCTAGCCAACCTTTTCATATAAGTTCGTGACATTTGTCTATATACAATTGTTATGACAGTTATCATTCCTTTTATTTGTTACTTTTTACTTGTTTTTTTATTACTATGTGTGTAGGAGAAAGAATCACCACGTCGTGCGCAGTGCGGGGCAGTACCGGGTACCGCGGCACACAGGACGTCACCATGCGGGGGGACAGGTGCCTGGACTGGAGTACCACCACCAACCGCCAGTTCAACACCCAGACCTACCCGAACGGGGAGGGGGGCATCGGGAACCACAACTACTGCCGTAACCCCGTGGGGGACCCGTCTCCCTGGTGTTACATCCAGGAAAAACCCAACGGACTGTACTGGGACTACTGTAGCGTTCCGTCATGTTGACGGCAACGTATGAGGGAATTTTTACTTTAAAGGCGTCCAATGCAATTTCAAGGTGGCAAAAGAAAAATATTCCGGATGAGAAAATTTGTCTGATATTGACATTTACTGCCATTTCTTGGCACATTTTGGCCATCATTTGACGCTTGAAGCATTTGAAATAGCCCCAAAACATGGTACATGAGGCGTCTCATAATATTCAGGTACATTATGGGTACCACCCATAAATAGTTAGAACAAGCCTAAGATACAAAACAAGCAACTTTTTGCCTCACAGATGTCTGTATGGTTTGGGATAGGTTTGGTTCAACTTACTACATTAAAAGAATTACCAGAAAATTGAAGATCCAGTTATGACACCATGAAATTGCTTTGGATGCTTACTTTAAGAATTTGTAACAATCACCACATCATAATAACCTTGAACTTCGTTGAAGGGCAATTTACTTTTCTTGAATTTCTCCATCTTTTACCATGTCTCCGTGAGATTGTTGAATGATAAGATTTTTTTATGTTGACATTTAGTGCTCTAAACGCTTATAAATATCTGCGATTTCGTCAGTTGTTTAGAGCAAAATGTATGTGCTTTTTTTTCTCTGGGGCCATGGAAATATATGTGTGTAAACTAGGGGTCGATGAGTGTTTAAACTCAAAAAGGAGGGGTTATATACGTAGATCTGTCAATAGCACGTAGAATTCTTCTTTTATTTAGGCGTAGAAATAGACATAGCACGACAGTTAACAGTACACTGTACACCATATGTAAAAAGCATACACATTTCCCATGAATTTATAGAACTTGAGATTTGATTATTGAATTGTTGCACCAATATTGTACGTAATCACACACGATATATATATATAGCCTTGAGCAACTGTCTTTAGAACAACTGACAAACCTACCATTTAACGTTCAAAGTGAAAAGACCGATCCCGAATGTCCATCACAATTAGAAGTTCAACCAATGAGAGAAGGACAATTTTCGGTTTGACCAATGAGAGAGTAGCTCCATGTCCGTCAAATATTTGCATTTCTATATTTTGACGGTGTGGGCGGGGCTTCAGGATTGGTAAAATAGTTACACTCTCATTGGTCGAACCAATAATTGCCATTCTCTCATTGGTTGAACTACAGAATGGTTAATCATATCGAATACCCCACTCCCATGTACAGAGGAACTACAGGCTTGTAATAAACTGCACTTTTTATACTGAGAAATCCTGAGTTCTTTGTGGTATGTTCATGAAATCATATTTTTTCATTAATCAAATTCATAAATGTATTTGACGACAGTTGGAAGCTTGTGAATGATTACTGCTATATATATATGTACACATTGCCAAAGTCCATTGGCCAAATCAAATGCAACATTACAAGAACCTTAGTGACAATCAATTTTCAAAGATCAATTAAAAAATTGTAGATCAAGAACACCCTGTATGTACATAATGAATAATTCTATTTTTTTCAATTGTCAGATATATCAATATCTCCAACCGGCAAATATGATGAATTCCAATCAAGTTTTTGCAGCAGTGACGTAAGCGTAAACATTACGCCTTCTTGTATATGAAGCAAAAAATATTGCAAGTATATAACACATGTCGAAACCTTCTCTGTAAGCATAATGTCTTACGTAAGAACGACTGTTGTTATATTTACAGAAGGAAAACATATTGTTTTTGCTACGTTTCTTCTTTTCCAAACAGTGACTTTTGACCTGACTGACCCAGACTGTCTCTCACCATGGTAACTGATTGATATTGTTGCAATTTTATAGTAGGAGGGATTTAGACTCCTGTCACCATATATGTGAATGTGTTTGAGTAAGAATTAACAGACCAGACCATGTGCGAAGGTAAACATTATGCATTTGCCTTGCAACTGTTACTTTTCTAGTTTGACTGCTGTTTCTCCTGCCTTATTAGTACAGCTTCAAAACGTTCAGTGGATTTCCAAAACGTTCTTTCGCGTTGGTACGTTTGTCGCCCTTCGTCGTAACGTCGCACTGAGGACTTGTGAAACTTGTCGTAGTGACTTTCTTTCCGTCATCTTTCTGGCCGTTTCCGTTTGAAAGTTTGGAAACCGGACGTGGCGAGTAGTCATTAAGATTGAGTATAGTGGAGTACAGTTTGTCGTTACTTGCTAAGCAGCTCTGGTGGTAGGCAGGGTTGCTGTTGTAGACTATCTGGCTTCTCCGTTCCTCCATGCGTTTCCTTGCCCTGGAGAGTAAGAGTCTCTGCCGGAGATGCCAGGCACCCGTACCTAACACTATTCCCATGATAATCGACGTTATGGCAGTAACTGCAAGCACTGTAGAGTAGTTAGACGGACCTGGAAAACAGGAATGAATGTATCATATATCAGATTTTTATGTTTAGCCTCGCAGAAGGAAAACATATTGTTTTTGCTCTGCTTCTTCCTCTTCTTCCCAAACAAATAAGGTCAGTGACCGGAACCAGACGTCTGTCACCATGTTAACTTAAGTGTTGAGTTACATCATGTTGCAACTTTACAGCAGGAGGGATTTAGACTCCTGTCACCATATATATGAATGTGTTTGAGTAACAATTAACAGTCTGAGAGCAGACCACATGCGAAGGTAAACATTATGAATTTGATTTGCAAATGTTACCTTTCTAGTTATAATCTGCATTTTTCAGAATCGCATTTTTTTAAACAAAAAGAAGAAGCAAGCTAAATGGACAGAATATTGGTGAATACACAAGACATATACAAACTGGGTAATATGTAGGTCAGTTTTTTAGACAATTTTAAGATAAAAAAGGAAAACTTTCTGTCCTTTGCCCACTATTCTAATATCTTATTTGTATATGACTGACATGTATCAAACTGGATTTCATCCAATTATCACTTGACAACGAGCTAATAGATGTATAAAAGAAACCTCAACTTACCTTTGTTTTGATCTTGTCTGCATTCTGTTGCATTGCTGCAGTTGCCCTTTGGTGACGTAATCCGTGGTGTCATGGCGGTCACCTTGGCCGTTACATTTGAAATCGGCAAAGTAAATCTTTCTAATGTCGTGTAGAGTTTAGTGGAACGCCCAACCGAATTGCTGAAACCGGAAACGGATGTAGTAGGTATGGTGGGAACAGTCTTGTAAGTTGACTTGTGATTGGGCGGAGTTGTGGCCAATGGCGTTGAGGTTCCTTTACCTGGCACTCCGGCCGTTTGGACGCCGTTGATTGGTAGGTGATTGCCTGTCACGTGATGGGGAGTTGATGGGAAGGTGACGTCATTGACACTTCTTGGTGCTGGCCTTGCCGATGTGAAGATCGTTGCTAATAGAAAAAGGAGACGCGATTTTAGACATCGCACAAATGATATCATGAGTAATAATATAAGCATTCATTTGAAGGGATCACAAAGGATTGTTTGTTCGTTTGTTTGTTTGTTTATTTGCATATAATCAGAGAGAAGAACAATAAAATGAACATATTACAGTAAAATAGGATATGCAGGGGAAAGATAAGAAGCCATAATGACTTGTCTGTGATCTTCCACCGACTAAATTAATTGACAACTGTAATAATGGTAACAAATCAAATGGTAATAATAAATAACAATAAGTAATTGAAAAAAACGATCAATATGATAACGGTAACAAATCAAATAGTAACAATAAATAACAAAAGTAATTGGTAAATAACGTTAATTAGAAACGGTATGTTAAAAAATAAGTTAACAGAGGATGGTTGTTTAGTACCAGCTATTCGTATTAATATTTTTGTATTATTCAAAACGTTGCAGAAGTTTGTTAAAAGCGAAACAATGCACAAAAACATCTAGCTAGTTTACATAGCCAAACATTAGTTTTAAAGGCACCCCGTGCAGTTTTTAGGGCTTGGAAACCCAATTTTTCAATGTCAATATTCTAGTCATCTATCTACATACTGATGAATTGAACCATCATGGAACAAAACCCTCATGGAACAAAAATACACAAATTTTTGACGGAAAATGGTTACTGGAAGGGACCATGGCTGATTTTTAGGGTACCACCAAGAACATAAAGGACTCATCTCGGGGCTTGTTTATGCAGTTTTAAAAGCCCAAAGTATGAAATACTACTCAAATGTGCTAATGTGAAGCAGTATGTGTCAATATCACAAAGATTGCCTTGTTCACAATATTTCCAGTTTTGCTACCGCATTAGATACCTTTAACAAGTTACGCAGCAACAAACGTTAGAAAAGTGGGACGACAACAACAACCACACAATCGTCCTCTTTACCATGAAAGCTGGCTATGCATGCATGAAAGACATGAGCAAATATACAACCAGGCCTCGTCTCAGGTTTACGTTTCCTAATGAGTATTGGAGAAGTCAACACCAGATATGTACACCCGGGCACGTTCCACGGAGTCTGTCACCGAGAACCGGTCACCGAGAAGGTGGATAAGACCTGGTCTCGAGTTATGTGACACCATTTTCGAGCTTAAAGGCATCCAATGCAATTTCAGGGCAGCAAAACTGGAAATATTCTGAATAAGGCAATCTTTGTGATATTGACACATACTGCTTCACATTAGCACATTTAGTCAGCATTTCATACTTTGGGCATTTAAAACTGCATAAACAAGCCCCAAGATGAGTCCTTAATTTTCTGGTGGTACCCCAAAAATCAGCCAAGCGCCCTTCCAGTAACCATTTTCCGTCAGAATTTTGGCTCTATGAGGGTCAATATACAAAAAAATTACAATAGTGTGGTTTCAACTCAGTATGTAGATAAGTGACTAGAATATTGGCTTTGAAATATCGGGTTTCCAAGCCCTAAAAACTGCACTGGATGCCTTTAAGCTCCCTGGCCCCAGATTTAACCTCTTTTTATGGCACTAACCTGGTACAACTAGACACGAAAACATATGAGATTTACCACACACCATAAAGCTGTAAAAATCTGAGTATCGCAAAGATATCTACTTATAGCTGACGGCAAACAGTAAAATATTTTCAGCACCATATACAATAGAGCATTCGTTGTTGATTAACACCCCCTATAAATACCTCTGTTTGTTTCACGTGAAAATTTCGACAGAAGAACGTACTGTAGTTGAAATGTCTGTTGGTCAGTACACATCCGGGGTGCTGATGCTGCAATTAACTATGACCTATTAATCATTAAAAGCCCCTTTAAGTATGGCGAAGGCGAAATAAAAGACGAAAAAACATTGCTGATCAAATATATACCAAAAGTTCGTCAAGTCAACATGTGTAAAATGGAAGCTGACAGAAAAACTGACATACCGATAGTTGCCTTCGTACCAAGGCCACTGTATCTAAAACACCCCAGTATTCACATTTTCTTGTCTTATTATTCCTTAAAAACATCAAGACATGAAAGAAAGACAAGGTCGTTCTAAGACACTGAATCCAGGCCACTACACTACGCTTAAATTACGAATAAGTCTATGGTAAACATCACACTGTTCTACATGTACACTACTGAGAGAAATGTAGTTCTGTACTTTGTCAATAACTGCACTGTTTGTACGAACGTTCTGATATATATAGCCCTAAATAGGCTTGAACTTTAGTAGGAAATTAATCATTTATAATTCGGTAAAGGCTACTGTATCGACAAAGATTATGGTCTAAAACAACCCAGTGTTCACATTTTCTTGTCTTATCATTCCTTAAAAACATCAAGACATGGCAGAAAGACAAGTTCGTCCTAAGACACGAATCCAGGCCACTACACTACGCTTGAATTACGAATACTTCTATGGTAAACATCACACTATTCATTTGTGTGGCGTTCGCCGTCGGGAATTATTTCATTGTAAAAGAACTTACATACATGTGAAGTATAATTTTTCGTAGCCTCCATAGCATGCCAAAAACTGGGGGGTTTGGGTCTTCATGGTCTTTGGGATCTTTTATGTGCTATTTTCTGATTGCATGTAGACAACATAGCCGGCCTGGTTGAATTACCTCCGTTTAACTGGGCTAATCAAAAAACAGCCGAAGACCACCAAACCCCCAGTTTTAGAAGCCTGCTACGGAGGCTAATTTTTTTTAATTATAAATGAATAATTTCCTACTAAAGTTCAAGCCTATTTAGGGCTATATATATCAGAACGTTGGTACAGCCAGTGTAGTTATTGACAAAGTACAGAACTACATTTCTCTCAGTAGTGTACATGTAGAACAGGAACATTCTTGTACTTACCCCAAATCTGTAGAGTACATAGCACGAAAACGAACTTTGTGCCCATGATCTTCTTGTACGTTTGTTCCCTAAGAAAGACTTCTAAAAATGTTCTGCTGGGCTTTCGCAGGATTCACGGTGGTTTACTCTGGTACTTCCTCATTGCGTTCTGGTTTCATACCAGTGTTAACAGGTGTGCCGGCACTTGTGAAAACTTGTTTACGGAAAAAAATGTGCAAGGCCGCGGGCGGTGTGTCGCCCGTGCCTCTCCCCCGGTGAAGTCACCGTTAAAATTACAACTTGTTTGTACAAAAAACAACGTGTTGGCAGTTTGCGGGTCAGTGGCAGTTTTTGGGTCACCGCCTTTCTTTGTGAGAAGACAAGACCGACAGAGTGCCGTGATGGAAAAAAATGGCAGAGTGCGCGACTCGGAACTTAGAGTACCGGGTTCGAGTCCTGGCATGCCACCGACCTTGTGCCCTTGGGAAAGGCACTTTAAACGACTTTCCTCACTTAGCTCAGGTGTAAATGAGTATTGTCCTGTCATGTATTTGTCCCCTGTGTTGGTGTCGGCATTAATATAAGTTGAAAAAAATTGAGTGTGTCGTCACCACGTCTGGTGATTACATGTTGGAATAAAAAAGAAAAAAGAAAAAAAAAGATTGTTCCAACAACTTGGAACAAGTTGTTGTTTCAACCAACGCTTTTTATTTCATGCTCACATTCTATAAGTTCCCTTGATTATGACATTTTTCACCGACATTGTGTTATTGCGTTGCGTTTTCCTGTCGATCTGATATTATCTCTCTCCAGAAATAGAGATGAAATAAAATGGCAAAAAAATTGGCCGTGTAAAAGAAAACTCTCGTATATACTTAACCCACCTGATGAAACTATTTTCGGATGTTTAACCATCTATATCATCCCGATCAGTTATAATTTCTCAATGAAGCAGGTTAATATAAGATGTATGTAGCAGGTTAATATAAGATGTATGTAGCAGGTTAATATAAGATGTATGTAGCAGGTTAATATAAGATGTATGTAGCAGGTTAATATAAGATGTATGTACGTCGATGAAGGTTAGACATCCAGGTAATACGATATGCAAATATGCAAAAAAACAGTTACTCAAGCTGGATATGATTTTGAAAATCATATCCAGTTGCTTGAGTAACTGTTTTTTGGCATAAGATGTATGTAGCAGGTTAATATACGATGTATGTAGCAGGTTAATATAAGATGTATGTAGCAGGTTAATATAAGATGTATGTAGCAGGTTAATATACGATGTATATAGAAGGTCAATATAGGATGTATGTAGCAGGTTAATACAAGATGTATGTAGTTGGCGTAAACGGATAATTTGACAAAGGCACTGTATACAAATGAGCTATTTCTGGCGTAAACGGGTAATTTGACAAGGTGTTCACTCAACCCGTGCCTCGTTGCTTCGGTGAGTGTGTATAATTCATGGCCACTGACGCGTAATACTGAGAGTGAGAGAGCATGTTAATGGTACATATTAGTAGGGGTAACCTACGAGTGTAGTCTGATACCAAAACAAAGCCTTCACGGGCGTCCAATGGAGTTTTTAGGGCTTGGAAACCCGATTTTTCAAAGTCAATATTCTAATCTACATACTGAGTTGAAACCACACTATCCCAAATTGAACGTTATGGAGCAAAAATACCCAAAATTCTGACGGAAATGGTTACTGGAAGGGCCCTGGGCTGATTTTTAGGGTACCACCCATAAAATAAAGGTCTCACATTGGGGCTTGTTTCTGCAGTTTTAAATTCTCAAAGTATGAAATGTGCCTATGTGAAGCAGTATGTGTCAAGATCACAAAGATTGCCTTATTCAGAATATTTCCAGTTTTGCTGCTCTGAAATCACATTTGGTGCCTTTAAAATCTAAGCCTGAGACGCAAAAATAATTGTATAGGATTCCCTGAATGTTAAGAAGGCTGTGAAGTAACGTAAACCAAGATGCGTCATAGAGGATGTTTCTTTAAGAAAGTAGAACACTCTCTTAAGGAAACGTAAGGAAACGCTTGAAACAACGCTTCCCTCTTTGCAACTACCACGGCTACCGGTTGCAAATACTTGAGAAAGAATTACACAGTCCTTTTCTGACGCAAGTAGCTAGTTTGAAAAGAACTCCATGTTGTTTGAACAGCTAGACCCTTGGTAAGGCCACAGCAAGTAATTTTGTGGATGACATCAGCGCGCGCATTAATTTTCGCCTGATTTGGGGGAAAAAAAACAAGAAATTTTGTTGCAGTCTGACAGTGGTCACCATGCCGAAAATGGGCAAAGATGTCTGTTGCCATGCCGGAAGGTGGATGGCAGATAACTATGAAGAGAGGAGACAAGAAAAGGCTCTGATTTATTGTTTTGTTTATTACTTTGATGCAGTAATGTGTGATGCTGACTATGTATATGTGATGTTCCCACTGAATCAAAACTATTTGTACAATGTTTGAGTCAAAATTTTAATTTGTAAGAACCTTGTTTTTTTCTGCCCGTCTTGTTTTTTTTTCGCCCGCTCGCATTAGATTTGGAGTCTGCGGAGGATGTCATCCATAAAATTTACTTGCTGTGGCCTAACACTGCCAAGGACGTGCCGTGGTTGGTCGGGGGTGACGGTCACGCTTCAGGTAGAGACAAACACAAACGACAGGTGAGACAACATTACACCTGTTCGCGCCAGTGACGTCATAACTGTCGCTGTGCCAACCAATGGCGTGACGTTGTCAAACCATATACATGATCCTGCCAAATACATGACTCCGACATAGCCTCCGTAGCAGGCTTATAGAACTGGGGGTTTGGTGGTCTTCGGCTGTTTTCTGATTAGCCCAGTTCTAAAAACGGGGGTAATTCAACCAGGCCGGCTATGTTGTCTATATGCAATCAGAAAATAGCACATAAAAGACCATGACGACCCCTAAACCCCCCAGTTTTTGGCATGCTATGGAGGCCAACTCTGACACTACTTGGGGGTTTGCAATATACCTGAGACAGGTAGCCTGGTACCCAGCCTTATCGTGGTTGCGGCATGGTACCTAGTTGGGGCAGGCTGTGTCTTCGGGGCTCTTTCCCCGCCCAGTACAACAGGCCACCCGGTAGGAGTGTTTCGCTAATAGAGATGGCACGCCGGGGTGATTTGCCCTAACACGAACGTGGTGGGGCTAATCAATCTCCCATCGTGAAATACCCACCGGGAAACCTAGCTGAGGCGGGCGGGGAAGAGGTCCTGCAGCCCCGGGGAAAACCCGCCCCAACCACGATAAGACTGGATACCAGGCTATGAGACAAGGGGTGGGAGGGGTTTAGTCGTGATGTGGGAGACTAAACCTAACATATGCCTATTCGTAAGTCTAACCCTAGCCCTGAACAATGATCCCAACCCCAACCCTAACCCTTAGTCTAATACCTAATACCAACCCTAACCCTAGCCCTCTCACGTATTTGGCCCAACAACGGGCCATTTCCAAGAAGCGACTATCACAAGGAAGAACAGGAACTTATTGGAAAAGGAAGTGGCAATGGATTTACCCCACCCACCACAACCAGTGAGCAAGATTTATTTTAAGACAAAAAATGCAAAACACGTGATAACAAATGTTGCAAAAAACTTTTTCAACAAACCATAAAGCCATCTTCATGACTGGCTTGGTTACAGTATGAAGTTGTGGGGTCGTACGCGTGAGGCGCAGTCGGTAGCGCGTTCGGCTCACACCCAAGAGGTCGCGGGTTCGAACCCTGCCCATGTCACCCATCTTGTGCCCTTGGGAAAGGCACTTTACACGACTTTTCTCACTTCTCTCAGGTGTAAATAATAATAATAGTAATAATAATGATAGTAACCTTTATTGTACATTCATGCCCTATCGGGCTATTAGTACAGGTCAACAGATGAAAAAAGTATTGGAAGGAAGGGTTCAATTTCGGGGCGCAAGGTAAAAGGGGTGGAACTTCGTCTTTACCACCCATATCTTAACCCGAACAGAGGACAGAGTGACGCGGGATTTGGTGCTATCCCAAGTCGCTATGCACTATGGGAGGGGTAAGACCCTCACATGTTATTCTTTCCTTTTGTGGTTCAATGACTTAGACATTATCAGTTTCTGATCACTTTTGAAATGCTTACTCTCCTGTTTGTATCCTCTAGATTGGACTTCTGCTAGGAAAGGAAGCAGAACTTGGTCCATGAAAAACAGGGGACGAACCTAACAGAGCTGAACCCAGCCATCCACAGAAGGATACATCACATCACAACCATTTCTAGAAACACATTATATCTCCAATTTGGCCAGTAAATATTAATTATGCATGTATGTTTTACATTAAGTTACACTTTACATTACATTAAGTATGTATGTATAGTTTTATAGAGTGTGCAATTGCCAATATTTTTCACAACTGTAGATTTTCATTATCATTTATTTCATATCAAATTCCAAAGAACACTTATTATATATAGAAGTGGGTAAATTCGTTGGCTCGGCGATCAAAAGAACATGTCAAATAAAACCCAACAAAACTGGCTTGATATATATCTTACGTACTGTAGTATAAAGAGTAAAGTGTACAAGTCTAAGTCTAAGTAGTATAAAGTAGTAAGTCATACAAGTCTAAATAGTATAAAGAGTAAAGTGTACTGTAGAAATTCATTTTTGTTTTCAATTAACAAGTTACAATTAGCCTTCTGTCATGTATTTGTAATAAAAATAAACTTATCATCATCATTATTTCATCCTACGTCATGTTTTCTATTTACAAAAATGTAATAAGGTTGTGATGAGACCTTTGTAATTAAATGAGGCCTTTGTAATTAAAGCTATCAAAAAGACTCGAAGTTTACTTGGAGTCTGCAGAGGATGTCATCAATTAACTTTACATGCTGTGGCCTAATTGCAAACATGGTAAGATGGTGTGCTGAGTGAATCATTGGTACTGTGGTATGTAACGTTACATACATGTAATGATCTTTGAGTGGCAGACGGGTAGTTTTTAAATTTCATCCTTGGCCTTACAAGGGCAAAAACATTCAAATCCCCAGTTATAACGTTAATGTTACTCTATAGTAACAGTACATAGAAGTCAGTGATATAAGCAAAATATCCTTCTACCCATCTTTTCCTAACAAAGGTATAACGTTAAATCATAGGCAAGACCACCCTGAGGTAAACATATTGCATTTGCTTGCAAATGTTACCTTTCTAGTTACTATTTCTTTAAGTCATTTGAACAATATGCATGAAAGTTATAGATCCTATATCTACTTATGACGTTATGAGTTACAAACAAGTGCTTTTGAAAAAAGCTGACATTTCGGCTGACGAAGGTTTTACTGCCGTTATTGAGGTAGAAGTTGTTGAAATGATATTACCCAAGTTGATGAAATTGTTACGAGACCACTTAAAGAAGAAAACACATGTACATCTGATATATGTATGTAACTCTTCATATATACATGATGAAAAATAGCAATTTTGAAACCCGCAGCACTGTGACGATTTTGATGACAGCACATGCTACACAAAAAACAAATGCTTCATATTGACATTCCTGAGTAAGAACAATGCAGCAGGCAAACGTAAAAGTGCAAACATAATAGAGAAACATAGAAACCTCGCGAGGACTTTTCATGCAACAACGACATCTAGCGACATGCGGCATGTCTGCAGGCCTTAAAAAGCAAAACAGCGGATGTTAAAAAGACAATTTAAAAAACTCATACGTCGGGACTTGAACAATTAGTTTTTGAGTGTTAAAAGCAAAACAGCGACTGTTAAAAAGAAAATTTAAAAAAAGTTCCTCTCCGGGGATCGAACTCGCTATGTGCAAAACCCGCCACCGCCACTCAGCATCGCTACCGCTTGAGCTATCTGATTGCGTAACTGTCTGACTGCCTAAGCAACATAGTATACATAGCAATCCGAGAAAATTGGGCAGTTCCGAGCAGGATGAACGAATTATGATTGAAGCATGAAAGCCCGTCTTTAAAAAGAGTAAGTATCAAACGTATTGACATTCCTGAGTAAGAACAATGCAGCAGGCAAAGGGCAAACATAAAAGGGCAAACATAATAGAGAACTAGAAAGGCCGACATTTGCTTGGGAGCAAATACAGCATATTTCAGTCCATCTCCCTCCCACGCAAAAGTGGACTATTCCAAACTTACCCCAGTACAAAACTGGCAAAGGTTCTCAAATAGTAGCTATATGAGAACAAAGATGCAACAACAAGTACTTTGGATCTCGAAAGCTTTACTAATCTTATTGCAGGTATGCAAAAACTAACAATGATGAGATTTGATACATTTTGAAGGTCTTAGGCACATAAAATTGAATGTGTGGGTTATTACGCACCACTTAGGTGCAATGTGACCTCAGGTAACCCGCAATGGAACATGTGTTCCATGGATGGAACCGGCCATTCTTTAGATAGAACATGGAACGGGTACAGCACTTTTGGCCCTTTTTTGCTGAAAATAGCCATTAAAGTCCCCCAAATGAGTCATTTGGAAGTGGTGTATGCCAAATATGTGACTGCTATTCTGTAGACACATGTTCAAGGTACCCTTATACCGAATTTCAGATCATTTGGTTGTAAAACCAGGGCTCAGGATCCAAAAATCCATTTTTTGGCGAAAAATGCCCCAAAAAACCTTCATAAAATTTTTCAAAGGCATGTATAAAAAAAATGAAAAAAACGCCTGGGGGTATTGGCTCACTCTACCTCCATGCCAAATTTCAAGTCATTTGGCTGAATGATGGCGGAGTTGAATCCCTTTGACTGTGTGGCAGGAGGAGGAGAAGAAGAAGGAGGAGAAGAAACATCAGAGAACACAATATATTTCATCCATACCATG
>NW_017802713.1:2110453-2119629 GCF_001625305.1 Branchiostoma belcheri
CAATGGTTAGGTGTAACAAGTCGTTCAGTGTAATGTAGCCAGCTGCCGCCGCGCCGCGTGCCTAGCCTGCGAAGCTGGTGTGCTACGCCGCTATACAGATACAGAAAATCTTGTGATCAACTTGTGAGATATCATTCATAGTCTTGCAATCCTGACTGAGAAAGATGCAATAGGTAGAGGTCCTTTCCACTTTAGATTTATATATTTAAATTTCAGTCCATACCATGGTATGGATGAAATATATTGTGTTCTCTGATGTTTCTTCTTCTTCTTCTCCTTCTCCTGCCAAACAGTCAAAGAGATTCAACTCCGCCATCATTCAGCCAAATGACTTGAAATTTGGCATGGAGGTAGAGTGAGCCAATACCCCCAGGTGTTTTTTTTTTTTCATTTTTTTTGATACATGCCTCTGAAAAAATTTTTTATGAAGGTTTTTTTGGGGGCATTTTTTCGCCAAAAAAATGGATTTTTGGATCATGAGCCCTGGTTTTACAACCAAATGATCTAAAATTCGGTATAAGGGTACCTTGAACATGTGTCTACAGAATAGCAGTCACATATTTGGCATACATCACTTCCAAATGACTCATTTGGGGGACTTTAATGGCTATTTAAAAAAAAAAGGCCAAAAGTGCTATACCCGTTCCATGTTCTATCTAAAGAATGGCCTGTTCCATCTGCCGTTGGCCATGGAATACGTGTTCCATTGCGGGTTACCTGAGGTCACATTGCACGTAAGTCGTGCGGAATGACCCACACATTGGGGTAAGTTTGGAATAGTCCACTTTTGCGTGGGAGGGAGATGGACTGAAATATGCTGTATTTGCTCCCAAGCAAATGTCGGCCTCTCTAGTGTTATATTTGTTTTCTAGTTCTTGAGTGCTGAACTACCTTAGTCTACAAACTCCACTTGACCATAGTACACCCATCGTGCCATTTGTCCGAAGGTCCCCCTCATGTGTTTGATGTCTTCTGGGTTGTGTTCATCACCATGGAAACTAGAAGAAACAGAAACATTTAGGCTGTCAGAATCAACTTCAGCAAGACTGTCAGAATCAACTGTAGCAATCTTTCAACCTTTAAAGGCATCAAATGCAGTTTTTAGGGCTTGGAAACCCGATTTCTCAAAGCCAATATTCTAGTCATTTATCTACATACTGAGTTGCAACCACGTGCACACTATCCCAATGTATATTGGCCCTCATGTAGCAGAAATTCCCAAAATTCTGACGGAAAAATGGTTACTGGAAGGGCCCTGAGCTGATCGATTTTTAGAGTACCACCCAGAAAATAAAGGACTCTGAATCTTGGGCTTGTTTCTGCAGTTTTACATACCTAAAGTATGAAATGCTCTCTCAAATGACGTTCAAATTTATTATTTTCTGAGCCTTGGACAACACGTCTGTACATGGAATTGTTGACAAATTATGGACCTTCATCTTTGTTTTGACCTTAGCAGATGCACAGTTCAAACCGTGAGCCAGCTTATAGTACTGATGTACCTGTAGATGAAATGTACTCCATAGACATGTGACCAGGGGAACAGGTGGTCCTCATTCGACATGGCCTTCATATCCCACCAGTCTTCCCAGCTGGAACAAAACAACGCAGTGATAATTGTACTTGTGGGCCTTCGTAGAAAAATATTTCTATACTACCCACAGATAAAATGTGACATAATGTACATTTGAAACAAATTTGATAAGTTTAGAAATACTTTTTCAAATCTATTGAAACTGTCGGTTGGAAAAGATGAGCACATTGTGCTTTGTGCACCTTTTAGATTTTGACATTTGAATCTAACATAACGTCGTAGTTGACTGTAACGTTTCTGCTTCTCATGGATTGTACTATAACCACAGTACAAATGTACTCTTAGCCTGGTATCCAACCTATCGTTGTTGGGACAGGCTGTCTTCGGCAGGCTCTAATACTTTCCCCCGTCCAGCTCAACAGGCCGCCCGGTAGGATTTGATTGTTACGCCTGTGATAGAGTAAAGGACGCCGGGAGTTGATTAGCTGTGGGGCTAATCTCGCTAAACTCCCGTCGTGCAATACCTACCGGGGAACCTAGCTGAGGCGGGCGGGGAAGAGCTTCAAGAGCCCCGAAGAAAATCTGCCCCAACTATGATACAGTGGACACCAGGCTAACCTACCCTCGTCGGGATAGCGTGTTGAACTCCATCAGTATCAGGTTCGGGTGTTTGAAGGCCAGACGGAACGGTTCCATGACGGAGTGGAAGTTCCACTTGTTGTCGTCAAAGTGCTTGTAGTTCTCCCACCACACCTGGGAAGTACATTGTAGAGGTTGTGGCAATGATGTTACTGGTAAAAATAAAACCACTGTGGATCTTGCAGACCAGTCTGCTGTATTTTGAATGATGTTAAAAACTACGATGTAAGTAATTTTGGAGTCATTCTAGTGTCTCAAGCTGGTCTTTATCATTCAAATATCAGAGTTATCAACCAAGAATTTAGGTGTTCAAAAACTCGTATTTATCGTAGACTGGAACTCGCTGCCACCGAGCACAGTTAAGGCATCATTACTAGAAAGCTTTAAACAACTCCTGCAGTTAAATGTGCAAAGATTGTCGCAGTAACAGGTCGTTCGGTGTAATACAGCTAGCTGCCGCTGCTCTGCGTGCCTGCGAAGCTGGTGTGTTACGCCGAAGGGCAGTTATACTGATACAGATACAGGTTGGGTGCAGACAAATACTACGATTCCAATTTTACGTGCACCAACCTGTATTGCAAATGGTATTTCCATCCCTGGCTGCATTTGAGATGCTTTAAGATCCTTACCTTTAAGAACGGAGCATCCTTCTTGGATAGGATGAGGCCGTTGTTCAGACCGGCTATCTCGCCACGGTGGTCGATGATGGGCCCCGATTTCGACACCTGCAGTAGAACCCGAACCGTGTTCGATATGACGTAATTCGAATAGAACGGTGTTCGAAATGGGGTCACCCGCGGTCATTTACAGTAAACGTGCGTCTTCCGGCCCCTTTTTACATGTGAACCTCCTAACAGAAAAAAATCCACCTTTTAACAAATATAAACCATTTCCTGGACAACTACAATTCTGCCTTCATTTTGCAGTGGGCTGGAACATGAAACGAAGCTACTGCTGTTATCGTGGGTGACCTTGAAGATCGCAATGCATGTACTCATCAGCCTAAATAAACACCCGTCAAACTCATGCCGTATGACATGCGTGCAAAACTCGTTTAAGATTGGAAGCATGGAGAGCCCAGCATATCTCATTGACGGCTCAAAATGACCGTAATGGGTTTGTCCAGAATCGTGTCTTACGGATTTTCGAAAAATGACCTTGATTTTGAATCATGAGCAATCGAGTGCGAAATATGTCAAAAAATGCCGTTTTTTCACATTTACGTCGACAAAAACTATACTTATACTATACACGATTTTTGATCTTATTCCTAGTCGTCGAAAAATATAAAAATCGGGGATTTTGGGTAACATACGTAGCCAATCTTAAACGGAGTTTGCCTAAAACATGACTCGGACTGTCTCGGACTGGCGCTACACAAATCCCGAAAAAAATCGTCTTTCGGAGCGAGATTTTTAAAAACTAGTAATTTAACGTAAACAACTAACACTAAACCTATGTAAAGACGACAATTTCATTTTATTTTGACGGAATTTACCCTTCAATACTATTTGTTTATTTTCAAGTGTTTTACGGGCAGTCCAAAACAGGCCAAACTTGCTTCTTGTAACCCGATACGTTTTCGAACCCCCCTAGCAATGGGAAAGAATACCGTATTGACAGACCGCCGTGCACACCCCATGACGAAGTCAAACCGCCGGAGAGGGTGGAAAGGCTTCATGGCAAACACGTCCCAGTCCACGTACACGCCGCCATACTCCTTTAGAACCTGGAAAATTACACAAACTAGAAATGGTGGATGGTGTTCAGTAGTTAAGGACAGGGCATACTTCTGTTATGTGGATGGTGTTCAGCACTAAGGACAGACACATTTTTTGTTAGGTGGATAGTTTTCAGTACTAAGGACAGGCATGTTTTCTGAGGTGGATAGTGTTCAGTACTAAGGACAGGCATGTTTCTGTTAGGTGGGAAGTGTTCAGTACTAAGGACAGGTATATTTCTGTAATTAGGTGAATATTTTTCAGAACTAAGGACAGGCATGTTTTCTGAGGTGGATTGTGTTCAGTACTAAGGACAGGCATGTATCTGTTCGGTGAATGGTGTTCAGCAACAAGGACGGGCATATTGCTAAGTTGATAGTGTTCAGTACTAAGGGCGGGTATGTTTTTATTAGGAATATAGCGCTCAGTACTAAGGACAGGCATATTTCTGTTAGGTGGGTAGTATTCAGTTCTAAGGACAGGCGTGTTTCTATTAGGTGGAAAGTGTTCAGTGCTAAGGGCAGGCATGTTTTGTTAGGTGGATTGTGTTCAGTACTGAGGTGGATTGTGTTCAGTACTGAGGTGGTTTGTGTTCAGTACTAAGGACAGGTATGTTTCTGTTAGATGGAAAGTGTTCAGTATGGATAGTGTTCAGTGGATAGTGTTAGGTGGATAGTGTTCAGTACTAAGGACAGACATATCTTCTGTTCGGTGTTCAGTACTAAGGCATGTTTCTCAAAGGCGGATGGTCCATACCTCCATACGTGTGATGTCCGAGCGGTGCTTCACGTTGTTGATGACGTTCCCCCAGATGTCGCTAGGCTGTCCCCTCTGCCGTACCTCCAACACCGGGATGTCCCGGACGGCCTCGTCCCAGTTGTGCCCGCTCGGCGTGCAGTCCGTCCAGATGATGATACGATCGGCCTGTGTCAAAACATAGAAAAGCAAAAAATTGACGGACATGTAGCCGCTCTCTCATTGGTCGAACTGTTAATTTTCCATCTCTCATTGGTCGAACCGCTACTTGCCCTTCATTCATTGGTTGAACTTTTAATTGTGATGGACATTCGGGACTGGTCTATTCTGTAGGGGGGTGGTTTTGTCAAGACTTGACCGTCCTAAAATGTGACAGCGATGGCAATAACCTATCTGGAGGGATGTGTCAATAAAACGCCTTACCTTCGCACGGAGGTACATACTCTTCACACTCAGGAGGTGGTGGAAGCGGAAGTCATGGCAGGTGAACCAGATATAGTGAAAGATGTTTGGGACGACGTAATGAGCATGTGGGAGGGGCTCCTCTCCTCTCAGCACCGGCTCATTCAACCTACGAACAAAAGGTTATGAAGAAGATTAAAGACGTTAAAACACAGGCCAAATGTTCGTTTGATTAATGTAGTATGGGGTTGGAGTCATAACATGCCTTATTTGGAATGATGGGTACATTACATCCACTTCTGACGTCACGTTTCCGTTAGGTCACGTGAGTGGGTCAGTTTGCGCCTGAAGAAGGTGCAAAATGTCAGTTGTCAGTTTCGAAAAATGTCAGTTGAACATTTGAAGACCGTACATTACTGATCACTGGTAGAACTCACAGTTGTTAGGATTTTTACTACTTAAAAATGTGCAGTTTTGTTTGGTAGAAATTTAACTTGTTACCTGTGGTGTATACTACTGTGGGAACACAAAACACCGACAAGTTCGAGGTGCGTACAGGAGTCAGACAAGGGTTCCCGCTCCTCTTTATAACCACCATCGACTGGGTGCTGAAAAAGGTGGAGGCAGAAGAACAGGGAGTACAAGTAAAGGGGACAAACGACCGCCTGTTCGATCAAGACTTCGCAGACGACATTGCCTTAATCGACAAAAATGAAGATGGTCTACAACAGACAACAGACGTGACGAGAGAGACATCGGGAAGAGTAGGTCTGAAATTTGATGCCAAAAATTGTGAAGTTATGAGTATTAATTTGACCACTTCCCCAAACATTAAAATTGATGATACAGCAGTCAAGAATACAGACTCATTTACATACCTGGGAAGCACAATTACCTCAAATGGACACAGTCACACAGAAATTATGACAAGAATAGGGAAGACGAGCTCAGCATTCGGCAAAATTCAAAAAGTATTGAAGAACGGAAAACTGAGCCTACAAAACAAACTGCGAATATACCAAGCAACAGTACGTTGTTACTATTTTGCTGTATGGAAGCGAAACCTGGCAGCTGTACATGGCAGACCAGAAACGACTGAACGCCTTTCACGTCCGATGCTTAAGGAAGATTCTAGGCATCACGTATAGGGATAGAATTACCAACAAAGAGGTCTATGAAAGAACAAAACAGAAAAGGGTAGCAGACATGATCAGTGAGAGAAGACTGAGATGGTTCGGACACGTCATCAGGATGAAAGAAGAAAGAACAGCAAAAAAGATCCTAGAGTGGACACCACACGGAGGTAAAAGAAACAGAGGAAGACCAAGGTTGACGTGGAGGACAAATGTGGAGAAAGACCTGGAAGCCACCGGTAGCTCCTGGTATCGAGCGACAGCACAAGCACAAAACCGCACTAGGTGGAGAAGGACGGCCCGAAGATCCTTGAAATAGGCACTGGAGGAACTAAGTTGCTAAGGATATTACTGTCACAGAAAGCCAGAGCAGAAAGCTTCTGTACTACCTGTAGAACAGTTTTCGCGCCATCCATCCGAAGGTGGATTTCATGCCGAGAATGTCGTACTGGTCGATTTGCTTTCCCAACTTGTCGTAGAAAAGCTGAATGGCAAAGTTGTTTTCCAAAGACACATTTTGGGTGTAGAGAGCGTCCAGGTCACTCCAATGTGAGAGTTCGGGACGGAAAAGGCTGTACTCTTCGATACGAAGGAGATGCGGGTTTTCGTTAGCGAGGCGAAACGGCTCTTCCGAGGCGAAGACGTCCCATTTTCCCTCGCCAAACTTTCGAAAACTTTCGGTCCACAATCTGAGGAACTCTGAACCTGGCTTGGAGCAAATCACGGCGTTACTGAGTCCGTGTATGCTTCTACCCATGGTGACGTCATAATGACGTAAAGGTTCAAACGATTTTAGTCCAATGACGTCGATGTTGAGGTAGATGCCACCTCTGCCCTGTAGGATCCCTAACGCGGTGGCGAGTTCTTGGTGATCCGGAATTGTCACAGGAACGCCATCGAGAGAGTCTGACGCGTTTTCCGGGACGATTTTGACGTTTTCTCTCTCAATGACTCTGTCCCACCACACTCCATCAAAGCTAGCGTCGGTGTGGAAGTACACTTTTCCCGCTCCTACGTAGTCCCATGCAGCCTTGACGCTGAGAAAATGCCTAAACTCAAACTTGCTGCCTCTACTAGCCCCGTCAAACCAGACAAAATGCACCTCATTTGGGACAACGGCCTCCCTGTTAGGCGATATTGGTGACCGTTGACTCTTGACAACATCATTGGGAGTTGTCAGATACACGCTTCTCGCTAGGTGGTCAAACGACGTGTCCAGTTTTGTGATGGTCTCCGGCGTCTCTTCTAGATTGTACTTGTCGTATTCTAGCTTGATGGCGTAGTTGGAGTCCAGGTCAACGTTGTTGTAGTACATGCTAAGAGGATCCCAACCGTCCGTCCACTGTGGTCTGTATAAACTGCTGTCTTCTACGTGTACCAAGTCCAGATGCCGTGCCACCACTGCCTCGGGCGCTCTGGTGCCGTCCTCTTCCATACTTTTCTGCCACATCTTTAGGAATTGTGCCCCTCTCTTTGCTATGAGCACGCCAAGGTTCAGTCCAGTTGCCCCGCGGCTCACCACACAGTCGTAACGCAAAAGATGTTCGAACGGTTTGAGCACGAAAGTATCTGTGTCCAACATGATGCCACCTTCTCTGAGAAGGATGTCTACTTTTGCCTCAAGGTAGCTGTCCTTTTTGGGTCTTCTTTCGTCTATACCTTGATCGTCGTCGTTCTTATTGTTGTCGTCAAGTGATATTTGACTGAACTGAAATGTTGGGATGTCGTTTGCTTCTTTCCACCATTTTCCTTCGGGGGCTTTGACGGCGTGGAAGACAATTGCTTCTGGCTCAAGATGTTTGCAAGCGCTCTTAACACTGAGAAGGTCGTGAAACCTAAAGTCTCTGCCACCGTCCCAAACAAAGTGTACGACTTTTGGCACCTCTGTTCCCAACTTTGCCTTGTCACCGGCTCTGTTCTGTTGTTGATCACTCTTCCTCATACTTTTCCGGCGATTTTTGACGGGTAGGTTTTCACCGTCGTCCTCATGTCTTTTATCGAAGGGTTCCTCGTCTTTTTGCCCTTCCTGTCCGTGGACAATGTTGTCTTCTTTTTCTCCGTGTACTTTCATTCCCTGGCCGTGACCGTGCATTTTGTGCATGACTTGTTTCTTCTCCGGAGCGCCATGCATTATTTTCTCTAGTCTCTCTGCCCGCTCTTTTTCAAGTGCCTGTATCCTTTCTTCTACTTTGACAATCGGCTTTGGGTGATCCCTTCGGTTATTTTCTCGGTCCTCCTCTTTCAGTACATCTTCTTTCCTTCTTGACCGTTTCTGGACTTCTTTGTCACTAAACTCTTCTTCCTTCTCCCTCTTCATTGACGAGCTTTGTTCTACCTTTAATTTCCTTTCCTTGATTTCATCAAACCGTCTTTGTAATTCTCCTTCCGAGCCTGTGTCTTTCAGAGCAACACCGTCATTCTGAGACAGTGGGATGTCATTTCCTGCATCTGGATGCATTTTTGCGGGTCCCCCGTTCGCGTTCTTGCCTTCCATCGCGTACTTGCCTTCCATCGCCGTATTATTCGCGTACGAAGGTTCCTCTATCATCGTGTCCAGTCCTCTTTTGTGAACCTCAGTTGCTGTTGACGAGGCCGTTACCATGAAGTACCCTACCGGAACCAGCATCGTCAGCACGGCGACGATAACGAAAAAGTTCTTGGTGAGGAAGAACCTGAAACCAAAAGATTCGAGTAACTAAATTTCTTATCCTACCAGTTTGACGTGGAGTACCAAGTTGCAATTTACCTGTACACAACCCTTCTTTATCATTTCACATGATCGCAGTTATTATGCGTTGTAACCTTATTTTATTTTGTTATCCGTATGCTTTGCATGTCTGTACATGTATTTGTTTTGATCCGACACGAACATAAGCCATAAGCTTGATTGTCGTCATCTTGTCATTTGTTTAGTTTCGTTTATTATGTATATGATCTGTTGTATTATTTCTGTATATTCAATAAAGCTTTAAAAGATAGAAATAAAAAAGA
>NW_017802713.1:2119785-2137119 GCF_001625305.1 Branchiostoma belcheri
AAATAAGAATAAAATAAGAATAAAATAAAATAAAATAAAAAGAATAAGAATAAGAATAAGAATAAGAATAAGAATAAGAATAAGAATAAGAATAAGAATAAGAATAAGAATAAAATAAAATAAAATAAAATAAAATAAAATAAAATAAAATAAAATAAAAATAAAAATAAAAATAAAAATAAAAGATTCATTAAATGTTGTAATAAATAACGAAAAAGAACCTGGGGACGCGCATGTTTGCCGGGAGGATGTTGCTGAGGTCCTGCCTGTCGTACAGGATGGAGGACACCAGGATGAGCAGGACGGCGATGACGAAGGCGGTGTTGAGGATGAACTTCTCCGGGAACAGGAAGCTGCAGACCGCGGCGGTCATCAGGATGGAGATGGAGGCCGAGTAGATCTTCACGATGTTGTCCAACGACCTGGTGATTGCTTCAGTCATCAACAACAAAATTAACAACAACAAAATTAACAACAAAGGTAACATTTGCAAAGCAAATGCATAATGTTTACCTTCGCATATGGCCTGCTCTATTAATTTTTCCTCAAACACATTCAGGTCAGACAGGAGTCTAAATCCCTCCTGCTATAAAATTGCAACATGGTGTAACCCAACACTAATTACCATGGTAACAGACAGCCTGGTTCAGGTCATTGACCTTTTTGGTTTGGAGAAGAAGAGGAAACGTAGCAAAACCAGTATGTTTTCCTTCGTTAAACATAATTAACGGCTCTCGATGGCAACTGTGCATGCAGATGTTGACACACTGGCGCACCAAATCCGTAGTTTGTTTTTGCCACACAGTTAGACAGATTAGCGTGAGAGGCTCGGTGGCCGTCACTCCACCGTATAGGTGGGGAAGTCGTGTAACTCCTTTTCCAAGGGCACAGCGTCGGGCCACGGTGAGTATCTTACCGGGGACCCTAGCATCGCGAGATATCAAAGCCGGAAGTTCTGCTGTAGTACCAAGGCAAGCCGCTAGGGGAGCCAAAATCCAATCATTTTAGGTCTCATAAACACCTATCCACCTACCAACTTTCATGACAATACATCAAAAGCTACCTGAGTTATCGTGCTAAACCACATACATACATACATACATACACACAAATAAACGCTATGGAAAACATAACCTTCTTGGCGAAGGTAATTAACAGATTCTTAAATGTGACCTACCTGCAACAGCCAGTCCGCCAGCGCCGCCTAGCAGAATCGCTGCGACTAGCAGGAAGACTATGTCGGACCTCAAAGATTCCGCCCCGCTGATCTTGAAGACGTCGCCCTTAGTAGCGACCGCGGACCAGATACTGGCGATGAGGAAGCCGAAGGCGTACATCTGGACCTGCTGTTCCATGAACGGCCGCTTGTCGTTCTTGAACAAGTACTGTTGAGCAAAGGTAATAAGTGTAGTCTACATAAACACTAGTATTTGAAAATCAACATTTGCTAGCAAATGCAAACTATTCCTTCTGCCTGCTGTTCCATGAACGGTCGCTTGTCGTTCTCGATGAACAAGTACTGTTGAGCAAAGGTACAATATTAATGTAGTCCATATAAACACTAGTGTATGTATTTGAAAATCAACATTTGCTAGCAAATGCAAACTATTCCTTCTGTCTGCTCTTCCATGAGCGGCAGCTTGTGGTTCCTGAACAAGTACTGTGGAGCAAAGGTATAAATAATGTACTCCATATAAACACTTGATAACCAACATTTGCTAGCAAATGTAAATGATTTCTTCCCCTTTTCTTCTACCTGCTGTTCCATGAACGGCCGCTTGTCGTTCTTGAACAAATACTCTGGAGAAAAGCGATACAATGTAGTCTGTATAAACACCTGAAAACCAACATATCATAGCAAACGATGCCCTCCTCTTTTCCACCTGCTGTTCCATGAACGGGTGCTGAGCAAAATGAACAAATACTTCGAAACAAAAGTAACCTTAGAAGTAAACATTTGCCAGCAAATGCAGAAAATATCCCTCGTCAAGAGTTACCCAAAGTGATTTGCTTCCTGAAGTTTTTTTTTCCCAACTGTCACTTACCTCGGTGATGATAGAGGCCGCTGTGGAGATGGCGGCGCTGACTAGACTGAGACCGAGAGCTTGGGGAAGAACGTAGATGTCCTGGGACGCTGGGGACGAGGACGGCCCGGCCAGCTGAGCAAGCGCGATGCCCAGCATGAGCAGCAGAAGCGCCACCCAGCGGACGACCGAGATCTTTCAAAACAGAAAAGAAACATTTTTACACAAGAAAAATGTAGCCTGGTATCCAGTCTATCGTGGCTGGGGCAGGCTGTCTTCGGGGCTCTAATAGTTTTCCCCCGTCCAGCTCAACAGGCCGCCCGGTAGGAGTGTTACGCCTGTAGGAGTTTTGCACGCTAGATGTTGATTCGCACCACCACTATAGTATAACTTTAGTATTCTGGTGAACTTTACCTTTAGTTTAATTATTATTTAATTAGCCATAGATTTAAAGAAAAACTAGAAAGGTAACATTTGCAAATCAATTACATAATGTTTACCTTCGCATATGGTCTTCTCTGTTAATTCTTACTCAAACACATATTCGTATATATGGTGAAAGGAGTCTAAATCCCTCCTACTACAAAAATGCAACATGGTGTACCCTACAGCTATGGTGAAAAACGTCTGGTTCAGGTCATTGACCTTATTTGTTTGGAGAGAAGAAGAAGAAGAAGAGGAAACAGCAAAAACAATGTTTCCCTTCGGTTAACATAAAGATTTTCTTGTTGAACATCAGCTAGAGCGCATCACTCACCTGTCTCCCGAAGATGATCCTACAGGTGAGTGCCGTCATGATCACGCGAGACTGGATCAGTACATTCCAGGTCGGAGGGGTGGTGTAGTTCAGGGCGACCAGGTACAGGTTGTTGTTCGCGCAGTATATGATAGAGGGCACTGCGAACACGATGGACGGCCGAAACGACGACAGACCAGTGGTAAACATGACGGGTATCAAAACCATCAACAATTTGACTAGCTCAATACAACACACGATAGCCGAGGAAGATATGGGATAGACGCCGTTGTTATAATGTCTCGTGGCGTACGTTACGACTTGCTTGGCTACTTCTAAAGTTATGAAGATAGCACAGTAAGATAAACTCGTCATGTTGGATGGCTGTGCCCTGGCAGTCATGAGTGGTGAGTTGTTGGCCCGCAGACCTCGTGTTTCCGAGGGTTTTCCCTTTTTCCTCTCCATGTCGATGGTAGTATTCCTGTTATAGCACAAGACAAGATATAACCGTTTATTACGTTCTAAGTAGACCTATCGCCAACCTGCAATACGCCGACACACACACACACACACACACACACAAAATGTTGCCCCACTACGTAAAATTGTCCCTCTCATTTAGAGTTTAAAATTTCACATTTACGCTTGCTTTAGTGACTGAGATGCTTAACTGGTAGAATGTGATATGTACCGATACTGCATTTGGATGAGAAATGCCTTGAAATAGTAGTAGACTAGTATACTTTTATTGTACATGCCATCGAAGTTTTGAACCGTGTAAGCCATTTGGCAGCTAGCCTATGTAACCCAAGCTCCGGGGGGCTCCCTACATAGTCCGCCACGGGGGCCGGCTGGATGTTGGGCGGCCGGCAAAAGCGATTTAATCAGGCTATTTGGCAGCGTATTGCGTATGAATAATTATTAATTACAGTGAAAGTTAATCTAAAGTCGCTTTTGACCAAAAAGCGTTTACTGAAAAGAGAGAAACATTTTGCACTCAGAACAGTTATATTTAAAACCCGCGATTATTTCTCATGCTAGAATACTAGATTGCGTTATTTTCAACAAGAAAAATAATTAAGGGTTAATGACCCGCCCCGAGGTGAATATGGTGTGATAAAGCCTTGTCAGTTGCTATAACCACCGAATAAAGCCACCAAGTGAGCGCAGCGAACGAGGTGGCTTTATGAGGTGGTTATAGCAACTGACAAGGCTTTATCACACCATATTCACCGAGAAAGGGCGGGCCATTAACGCTATTATCATATAGCTTACACGATAGCCTATCCAAACTGATGCAGTAAGTGACACAATGTACAATTTACCCGTTGCACATGCTGAATAGAACATAGTTCCATCTGGAGTCACCTGAGGTCACTGGGTAGAGTTCACGTTCTATGTCTTCTATCTGTGTCACAGGCAGGGAACAGGTGTTCTTATGGGAGTCACCCCAGGTCATTGGAACACAACTCAAGTTATTTTTAGATTTTTTAGAACTAGAGCCGTGTTCTATTGGGTCACCTGAGGTCATATGCGGGTGATTATTGGGTTTGTTTAATGTTTGGATTGGGATGAATAAATACCCGATTTTGACTCTATTTGTGACATTACGGCGTCATAAGGAATGTGGAATGGAGCCTTCTGATTGGTCAACGTCACCCGGCTATATGATAATACCAAATAAAACAGTACTGTTCCATTCTTGTCATACTTACGTTTCTACCGAAGACGACATTACATAAGGTCTTTGGGTCCAAAGATTGAAATTGTTTTCGGAAGGCACTGATGAGAGTTAATACTGCATCAGCGCATGTTAGCAATGACAGGAATAGTGTACAAAGCACGTATGAAACAATAATCATCAGATCCATGTGTCGTTAATTATTAGATCTGGTCTTTCACATAATGTCATGGTACTGCAAATTCGCTCTGGAGTAAAACAGACATATCTATAGATAGGCCTCACTATCCTAGATTCCTTGCCCGCTCCTCTACAATTAAATGCTGTTTGTTTTCGGATTGGTGATTAACCCACGATTCTCTGTCGATAAACAGGACTGGGCTTCCTCCGTACAATGTGGGTGTATGGTTGTAAAAAAATTCGAATCGCGAACAACATATTTACACTCTGCCTCAAAGAACGCACAAGGATAAGTCTATCTCCATAAGACTCCTTTGCAGGCTGAATAAGAAGTGAAAATCGGACTAAAAAGTAGTAAATGGTTTATTGATAAAACACGGGACAAGTCGGCTTTGCAGTTTACACTGAATTGCGCCGAATTTTACATATTCCACATACTCAGTAAAACTAACACCGTATGCTATTAAAATACATATACAAGTATATACAAGGAACGCTTAATGTTGTCAACGTGGTTTTACATACTATAAATATAACGTAGTGGTTCACCATCAAGGCAATTAAAAAGCGTTGTTGTGAGGAATCATTACAAGTGAGGCTACTCTCAGATCAAAACGGTTCACAACAGTTCAGTTTTACAGTCCATTGAGGAGTCTAGCCAACATTGGCTTCGCAGTATAAAAAGGGAGGTTAGTCGGCCATAGGCCATTACGCCAAATTTTTACTATTTAGTAATCCTGCAAAGATGTCCGGTGGAGACTACGAAAAAAATACCTTTTTCATTAATAAAAACGTCGCTTATTAACTTTGCGGTTTCTAGATGGTGGTTTTGACACTTTTTGCTTCCTTGTCGTTATGTATACAATTAAATATTTGTAGGACAAAATCATGCAGAGTATCTTTAACTTATAAAGACAATATCGTCCCCTAAAATAAAGTGCCGTGCGATGGCATTACATGTGTGGATAAAAAAGAATAACAGTTACTCGCTCTCGCTCTCTCCCTGGAGACTTTTGATACAGATACTTAATCGTACTTGTTTTAAATATTAAGCAGCTACAGGGTCAAGCAACGTTATAACTAGTTATCATCCATGTGTTCGCTTTTTTTTTCCTTCCAGCACTGGTCCTCCTGCTCAGAGCCTACCCGCTAGATGTTTTCCAGATGTTTGCATTCAATCTACCGATAATATCTACCAAATAAGCGGCTTCAATTACTGCACCAAACGGGCTAGCAAAACAACAACGTTACGTAGAACTGATCTACTCACCTGTGTCTTCAGTGTGGGTTAATATAGTCCAGGAGGAGAAGCCCTTATAATTTGGCCAGTACCATAGAATGATACCCTAATGTCCCCCGATCATTTTAAGATACGTCGTTCTATGGTCCAGGTGGGACATCATGGTTCTATGGCTCTTTATGCAAATTTATGCAAATTAAGCAAACCGGCCATAAAATGAGAATAAAGCAACATAATTTGAGTAATACTTGTCCAAGTGACGTCAAACCTGGGGAATATCGCAAGTAGATGGAAAGTGTTTATTTTCTGACTTTTGAAATGGCTAGCCCGTTTCTATGGCAACCATTGCTAAGGAAATGTAATTCCATAGCAACGGAAGGGTTCAGAGGCTTGTACAGTCCGTAAAAGTAAGTTAAAAAACGACTTCAATTAATTCTGCTGTACGGCACATCAAGTTTTTCATAAATAAATTGATTTAACTTACTAGGGCGTAAAAAAAAAAAAGGTCGACAACCTCAGCCAAGCTAGGCAGTAGCCCGATGGTTCGACGAATCACGTTGTTTGCTTGATGTGGTTGGTTGGGAGAATCATTTACATAACAGACCGGGGTGAACGGCCTTCACATTATTGAGGTACCTAACGTATGAACAACTGACCCTTGGTCCACTAAACTTTCATTGACGTACCTAGGGGTAAAGGCGGGATTCCAGATTAATTATTATGGCGCATACATCGTACGATAGGATTACAACAGCAAGTTAAAGGAATAGTAATTCGTAGTAGGATAGTTGCGGATATATCATTTGCCCTGTGAAGTAAAATTATTAGTCACTGTGGTTAGTGGTATCATAGTAGTTTCTCATTAATTGTACAAACGAGGTCCTAATTTGTATATTTAATATCTAATATAAATATTTAATAAAACACGCTAATGATGTTTAATAAAATTTTGGTAGCTGAAAAAACAGAAGTGATCTACGACAGGTTACAACGAATAGATAATTCTCATGGCCATATAGCACCCGACTTGCGACAGGAGGTGGCTTAAGACTGCCTATACCGAAAGACAACCGCAATGGAAAGAACATTCGTTTATAGATGTATAAAATCTCTCAACAACCTTCCACCACTCGCCAGGTCAGCCACACCAACACTGTTCAAGAACATCATAAACGACATGATAACTCACAAGACAGATACATGTACAAACCCTTAAAGCACTGGTGGTAAGGTACTGGTACAAGCGAAAAGCTGTATATATAATCATTGTATGCGACCTCTGACCTCCCAAAAGCGATCTGGTAATGTCGTGCTGCTTTGTTACCTCCGGGGGAGGAGACATCCTTCCGCGGAAGGGTTTTGTGAGAGATTTAGATTTTCATGTTCGCAGCTGTTTCTCGCGTTTGGGTGGACGGATTTTTTTGGGACTCGGTGTATGTTTTGCTATTGGGCTGTAGATGAAGCATGTTCTTTTGTTTTTATCGTATATGTGTTTTCGGGCGTGAAAATGGTGCCTTTTGGTGGCCCCAGCATACCCCTTTGAGCGTGAAAATGGTCGCGACCGTTGACCTTTGGCGTGTTTAAGATATTCTCGGTCTGGTCCACGTATATGACCCCTCGCACAGAGGGGTGTCCGGTCTCGATAAATTCTTTGTTTAAAACCCTAGTCCTGCGGCGCGCAACAATTGTTGTTGTGCACAAAATTCAACACCACCAACTATACATAACAAACAGCATATAAAAATATACAATAAAAAGCCCGGAGGTATGAAATCTCAGATTTTACTTGTAGTTGTTTTTGTTTATTGTTTTGTAGTTTTATGCTAGTTGTAGTCTAATGGATGCAAGTGTTATGTTATGTTATGTTATGTTATGTTATGTTATGTTATGTTATGTTATGTTATGTTATGTTATGTTATGTTATGTTATGTTATGTTATGTTATGTTATGTTATGTTATGCGCCTTAATTTGTATTATATTTTATGAATCCAGGAAGAATAGATTAGATTTGTTATCTAATCTAATGGATATCTAATCAAACATCAATATCTAAAATTTATAAATGTCCGTAATTTCTTCCTAATCAAGGTATAAAACCTCTAGGCGAAGGTAAGATTCACAACTTCGAATGTGCATCAACATAATTGTAGGAGTCAAAACATGCTGTGCAAAACTGCCACCTAGCGACTTTTAGATAAAACGTATTTATGTTTCTGAGACCAAGCGATGATGCCACTGAAAACGAACGGTCCCTACTGTGTAACCTTTGCCCTGACTTGACCCTAACACACATCTAACACAGACACAGCGGCGGTAACATCACACATTCGCCGGAGCTGTCGCTGCAAAAATAATTACCTTCTGCAATTTTACATTCCCTGAGCTTCCTGTCCGGATTCAGAAGGCGGAGGGAAGATGGCTACGGGGAGGACAAAGACACAAGTCGTTATTGTCGGCGCAGGCTTGAGCGGTAAGAAAAATCTGTATGATTTATTGGCCAAACATCACCCGTGCAATCGCAGCCTTATAGTGCTGAATTGATGCCGGGTTTACAATCAGATGATACAAATGGCAATAATACACATAATCATACACATAATAGAGGGTGTGCATGCCCTTTTTCGTTAACCGTTATGGGCTATTTTAATTTACCGTTAATCGTTGCCGGCCTGCTCTAATTCAACGTTAAGCGTTATCAGTATATTCCTCGTGAAGCGTTATGGGTCGTTTTAATTCAACGTAAAACGTTATTTGTAATCCTAAATTCAGCGTTAAGCGTTAATGAATAATTCTTCGTTACGCCTAATTTTGCCTTTCAAAGTGCAGGAAAATGCGTCATTGAAGGTTTAAAAATACAAAATTTCCCGGGGGAGAATGCCCCCGGACCCCCCTTTGGCGCTCGACTCGCGCTTCTGCGCTCGGTCCCTTCGGCTCTAGCCAGAACCAGTTTTCCCTTCAATTTCCGTTTTCCCTTCAAAGTTTGCGGAGAGTTACAGAATTTTTTTTAACGAATCCGTCAACCTTGACAGGCAAATTAACAAAAATCTTGAGTAAAATATGAAAACATCAGAGGGACCGACAAACACTCTCAACACCATGATTTGCCTCTCAAAATGCGGGAAATTCCGTTTTTGAAGGCTTAAAAATCCTAAATTTCCCGGGGGAGCATTCCCCCGGACCCCCCTAGATTACGAGCGCCTTCGGCGCTCCCCCCTCCAAAATCCATCGGTTAAACTGGGCAGACTGAAAAAATGCAAGCTGGCCGACGTCGACTCGGACACCCGGTATTTGTGGACGCACTCGGGGACCAGGGCAGGTGGGAAACACAGGGAACACATACCTTTAATGCATGCTGCATTACATGTAAGGTATACGTAATTTTGTCAGTGATCACCTTTTCTCACAAAGCGAGATACCAAATCCAGTGCAGCTCGAAAAAAAGGCCTGTCAATTTACCGTTAAGCGTTGCCGACCGTCCTGAATTTACCGTTAAGCGTTATCGGCCCTGCTGAATTTACCGTTAACCGTTGCCAGGACCCCCCCATGCAGACCCTCATAATACATATTTGTTCCACATTTTTGTGAAACTGCCGCAAGGGTCTGTGCAGCTGCCATTCGGCGCCACCAGGTGACCTCAATACTGCTTTTCCCAACCGAAGTTAGGTACCCATTCACACCTGGGTGGAGTGAGGAAAGTCGTGTTAAGTGCCTTTCCCAAGGACACAACGTCGGCACCCCCATGAAACTCCTTCCTCTTCGCCCCCGCCGTTCTGCTTCGCCCCCGCCCCGTTCTGCTTCGCCCACGCAAAAAATCTGCTTCGCCCCCGTCGTTCCTCCACGCCCCCGGCGCAATTCTGCTTTGCCCCCGTCCGTCCCCCAATGGCGGCACAGCTCACAGTCGACACGAAAATCGTCTGCAAAATAACAATAAAGGCTGTGCCGCCAAATTTAAAGTAGCCCATGCTCCGACAAACATTCTGGACCACCTTTCTGCCAAGTGGCGTTGCACAAATCCTTCCCATTCAAAAGTTTACCCCTACCTCACGGCCCGTCAGTGGTTCTTACGTTTATAAGTACTGGCGTTTATAAGTACAGCCGTGAGTGAAATTTCCCGCAGTACTTATAAACGTAAGAACCACTGACGGGCCGTGAGGTAGGGGTAAACTTTGAATGGGAAGATTTGTGCAACGCCACTTGGCAGAAAGGTGGTCCAGAATGTTTGTCGGAGCATGGGCTACTTTAAATTTGGCGGCACAGCCTTTATTGTTATTTTGCAGACGATTTTCGTGTCGACTGTGAGCTGTGCCGCCATTGGGGGCTAAGCAGAAGGACGGGGGCAAAGCAGAATTGCGCCGGGGGCGTAGAGGAACGACGGGGGCGAAGCAGATTTGTTGCGGGGGCGAAGCAGAACGGGGCGGGGCGAAGCAGAACGGCGGGGGCGAAGAGGAAGGAGTTTCATGGGGGTGGTCGGGCGCATGTCCAGACATGTCCCGGGTACGACTCGAGATCGAACCCGGGTCTCCCGGTTCACAGTCCAATGATCCACCACTACGCCACCCGACGCCAATGTAAGTGGGTCCGGGAACATGCACCCCGGGCCCGGGAAATTTGTATTTTCTAAACCTTCCATAACGCATTTTTCTACATTTTGAGACGCAAAGTAACGACAGCCACTTGACGATTCACGACTAGTACGCAAGACATACTGCTGAAAAAGGCAACTAATGTAAGAAAAAAGAAAATGCCCCCTGCAGTGACAACGGAACCCCCACGAAGCCCGTTAAAGAACTTAACCTTGGTCTCAACGACAGTAACCTGAGTACCAAAAATTGTAAACATCATTTTACATGTACAAAAGTTATTTTGCTAACAAGCCACAAACACAAAAGGTGCACTAACGTGACGTATAGACCCCCCACGAAGCCCAAACTCGCACTTGACTTCGGCCTTAACAACGGTAATCTGCCTGCCAAAAATCATGGACGTCGAATCATGCCTTCCAGAGTTATATCGCTTATACCGCAGTTATACCGCAGTCACCCACAATACGACGAGACAATTCCATAGTCTTTCTGACGAAGACAACTATACTGTATGCTTCACTCAAAGCTGGGATCAGCCACGCCCATGTCAGACTAGTGTGTTTCCGTCATGCCTGCCCGCCGAAAACACACGAGGAATGCAGTTATAAAAGAACGTTGAACATTTCTCACTACATGTTTCATGATTCCATGAAGTGTCTTAATCAATATAGTGTAAGTCTAGCAGTTTCTTGGATCGTCACGCTTTAGATTACTCGGACGGGCCGCGCCGACATAGCTCCGCGAGTAGCGCGAGGGGCGTTACGCTAGCGGCGCAGGCCAAGTCCGACCGTCGTTCGATAAAAGAATATTACTATGTCACTAAGGCCACACCAATTTAATTTGTTGGTTCTCGGATTTTTTTCAGAAAAAAATATGAAGCGACAGGGCGAAAAAAAATAAAAATAAAAACAGGTCTAGGCATCCTATTATAGCCCCAAATGCTACAATATGAGCCATGAAGTCAACAAAAAAGGCTGGGTTAAGTTTTAAAGTATAAATTTTGAACTTTTAATCAAACCACTGCATTGATAGATGGAAAAACTGTAACAACTAGGAAGAAAAGGAATTTCCTCAACTGTTGGGGGCAAAATATGAGCATTTTTGAGTTGATTCAGAACCAGAATCTTTTTTTTTTTTTGCAAATCAGAAAAAAATGAAGAGTCGAATCCGAGAACCAACAAATTAAATTGGTGTGGCCTAAGGCTAAGAAAAAAGTTAAAATCAGAGTCAGGAGGCATCTAGATCGATAATAATTACAACTTTTTTGACCCAAAATTCAGATTATTTGCAGAGAATGGGAAGGACTTGTCCTGGCTTGTCCTGACATTTATTTCATAACTTAGTATTGTCAATAAATAACGTGGCCGAAGTGTCCCCGGAATGTGGCCGACGTGTCCTCGGCATGTGGCCGAAATGTCCACCACATGTGTCCGGATCCGAAGTGTCCTAAAATGTCCATGGGCCGGATCGTCCATGGGCCGAAATGTCCTGCTTCCGTACTGAATGGCCAGGGGCTGAGTTGTCTTCGAATCGTTTTTTTTTTTTCATAACCAGCTGAACTGGTTAGACTTCTTTCCATGCCACGATAAGTGATAATTTCCGTGGTGGATCGGCACCGATATACCATCAACATCGCCGTCCAGTTTGTGCACGTGCCTCACAGGTGGGAAAATATTGACTGTACTAATTCTAAATCTCTGAGGCCTGAGGTTTGAATCTCTGAGGAAGGTTTGCCGTAGTCGTACATAGAGAAGTTATTGAATGAATGAAGACCTATAATTCACATTTCTGCCACACTTGGCTAAGTACTGGTCACAACAAAACAAGATGAATGGACACGGTTAACAGATACAAAAGTAATTAACTATCGTTATATAAATTCATCTTCTCCTCGCTTTTCAGTCATTGTAGTACGATGGGTGGTTTGTCTAGTCGCTATTTTATTTTATTATTACTCGGAGAGACGTGAGATCACTATGATATCTTTAAGTCTCACCCAAGAGAACGTACCTAACCGAAGCCAGGTAGTACTCTGTTGCACCTGTTTATTGTTTAATGAGAAACAGCTTACCATTAGATATCGAAACAGGTGATATAAGCCAGTACTTCTCATGATAACTAAAGGCAACTCTTTTAGATACAGTTTTCTAACTCTTGCAAGCCAGTTCCAATCATTACATGCACACTACATGCATCATTACATGTATTTGAAAACCTATGCCTGCTATTTGCATGCATATACCAGGGCGAATATTAATGGTGTTTGTACATTTCTGTATATAGTGTGTTTTTCTGTGTACCTGTCCTGTCTTGTTTTTTTAACTTATTGTAAAAATCAATTACACAATTCAGGGATGCATGCAGCATTCCCTGCTTTTGTATGATTTTGTTGATTGAATAAACTGTATTACTGTATTACACAAGTGTACGAGTATTAGACAAATGAAGATTCCAAGACAACTAGGCCCCCGGGACAACTCAGCCCCTGGCCATTCATAATGCGGTAGGTGAACTAATAGATTTATTTGGTATATTGATATATTCAAAAATAGTCCTTCGTTGCAAGCATGGAGTGTGTCACCGTCCGAGTCGCCCTCACAATAACGGTACTTGCGGCGGCTGCGATCCACCTGCTGCTGAAAGGATGGTTCCAATGGAACGCGAACGCGGGACGGCCATGCCAGCGTCCCCGGCCGGCCGGGCTGCACCGTACGGGAGGCCCGTACGCACACGGGGCGGTCGCCACTGACGCCCTAGAGTGTTCTACAATCGGCAGGTACGAGACTTGATTCTATTTATTATAAACAATGGTTAATACTAATACTAATAATAATACTAATAATATTAATAATACTAATAATACTAATAATACTAATAATACTAATAATACTTATAATACTTATAATACTAATAATACTAATAATACTAATAATACTAATAATACTAATAATACTAATAATACTAATAATACTAATGATACTAATAATACTAATAATACTAATAATACTAATAATACTAATAATACTAATAATGATGATGATAATAATAACGCATTAAAATAACACAGTATAAGATGATGTAAAATCTTTTTTTAAACGCTTAAAATTTGAATCGATCAAAAGTCAATATCAATGTAAATATTGCACGTATCACATTCCAGTGACATCCTTGAAAAAGGCGGTTCTGCCGTGGACGCCGCCATCGCGAGTCTCCTGTGCATCGGGCTGACCAACCCGGACAGTTCCGGGATCGGGGGCGGTCTCTTCATGACGATCTACAACAAGGAGAGCGGCACGGCGGAAATTATCAACGCCAGAGCCATGGCGCCTGCCGCGGCCACGGAGAACATGTACCAAAAGAACCACAAGCTCTCCAGACTAGGTAGTGTTTATGAATTAAGGGTTAATGACCCGCCCTTTCTCGGTGAATATGGTGTGATAAAGCCTTGTCAGTTGCTATAACCACCTCTTTCGCTGCGCTCACTCGGTGGCTTCATTCGGTGGTTATAGCAACTGACAAGGCTTTATCACACCATAGTCACAGAGAAATGACGGGCCATTAACGCTATTATCATATAGCCTATCAAAACTTACACAGTAAAGAGTGACACATTCCTGTATAACACATACAAACTTAAACAAGAAGCCATAGGTGACAATCCTCCGTGAAATTTTATATTTTGCAATAAAAATAATCCCAAGCGTCAACGCCAGACCTACTGTGCAGACATTAAGCAACGGTTAATACAATGAGGGCGCGTCACAAGCATAAAACATAAAAAGACCCAAATCCATTACTGCTCCTAGGGCGTGTAAAGATACTGTGCTTCAAGTTCGAAGTTCATTTTAATTACACACACACAATCTTTGCATTCACATAAAGATCGGACTATTATTATCTATCATGGTCGTGTCACTAGTAACAAAGACAGCCCCACCGTCTTACCGTGCCTGTTACTTATTTAGCTCGTTAGAGCACAAGCGTACAATAAAGGTCTTTCATTCTTATTAAGCGCGACTGGCCATGCGGCCAGCACGCGCGAGTGTTACTGCCGCCGGTCAGATACCCGGGCAAAACCATTTCAACGACATTATAGGGATGTTTCAAAAATAACCATTTACTCCAATATCAAAACTGCTAGGGTAAAAATAAAAAGACGTGCATCACCACGGGCATAATGGCACACCACATGCCAAATTACACAGAAATGCTATGTACGGAACAATGCGTTTTGGCTGCGAACATCTATGGTACCACTTATCGACCCTCCGCACGTCTGCATGAAGTTCCACCCCCCCACTGCTATTCCAAACAACGCGTTTTTCTGGACCATTCCAATTCGCCTCGTAATTGTAGGGGTGCATCTGCAATATTACATTGACCGCGAAAGCAGCAACGGCAAAAATACACATTCGTGCATCAACACGGGCATGCCCACAGACGGCGTATAAAATTGCGTGCCGATTACACAAAGAGAACCCAGTGTTTTGACTGCGAACACGAAAAACCAGCCGTTCACAACACTCCGTCCGGAGGTCCTGACCTCCTTCACGGAGTAATTATATAACAAACCGTTATAGTCACTCCTCTATCTTCCCATCCGCTGGCCACTGTTCCTGTGCATCTTTCCCCGATTCCAAGGACCCACATACTGCATCTAAATTGGCCCCAATCAGTTCTTCTATAACAAATTCTGACATGTACTATTGTATGCCCTTTAGTGTGATCTTGAAAGCCCCGTACAATTGTCGTGCAATGACATTTATCTGTATACGCGTCTAGGCGGTCTCTCCGTCGCTGTACCCGGAGAAATCCGGGCGTTCTGGACGGCCCACCAGAGACACGGGAAGCTGCCGTGGAGAGACCTGTTCCAGCCGGCCATTCAGCTGGCAGAGGAGGGCGTCTGTGTTGGAAAATATTTAGCCAAAATAATGAAGAAGAAAACAGTCGATATCAAGAGAGGGAGCGGTTTGTGGTAAATATTGAGATTCTTCTGTTCGTGCATGTGCAAGAGAGAGAGAGTGAGAGAGAGTGTGTGTGTGTGCGTGTGTGTTTGTGTGTGTGTGTTTGTGTGTGCGTGCGTGTGTGTGTGTGTGTGTGTGTGCGTGCGTGTATGTCTGTGTGTGTCTGTGTGCGTGCGTGTGTGTGTGTGCGCGCGTCTGTGTGTGTGCGTGTGTGTGTGTGTCTGTATGTGTGTGTGTGTGTGCATGTGTGTGTGTGTGTGTGATGATGATGATGATGATGATGAATGGTTTATTGAAAATCAAATCCATTGCAGCTCGCAGGCTGAATTGCGGTGTGTGTGTGTGTGTGAGTACGTGTTTCTGTGTGTGCGTTTGTGTGTCAGTTTGTGTGTGTGTGTGCATCTCTCTCTGTTTCCTACCTATAGTACATGTGAAGGATGGAGCCCTGCCATCTTCGATTGTCACGTTTCCTTTCACAGCGACGTATTCTGTGACGGGAACAACAACGTTCTCGGGGAAAACCACATCATGAAGCGAGCAAAGCTTGCAGAGACGCTCCGTGCGGTTGCTGATGGAGGTGCAGACGTCTTCTACCAGGGCGAGATCGCCAGGAATCTGACGAAGGACGTACGAGACGCAGGTATTCACGTGGATGTTTCTAAGTTAACTCTAAACAAAACGTTTAGACACAGGTAGATGACACACTGTGTGCTACCCTGGTTCTAGGTTCCGGACAAATTCTCCTGGGCTCCTGGACCAAAATTGTATATTTTTGGTCCGAAAATAGCCAAAAAGCCCTATTTTACACAATTTTTAAGTGGTGAATGTCAAAAGTGTGAACAGCATTCTTTGGACATGTGTCCAAAGTATCCCCATACCAAATTTCAGGTCATTTAGTTTTAGTACCAGGGCTCCAGATCCCAAAATGTTTTTTTTTTGCCTAAAAATGACCCAAAAAAAAAACAATTAAAACAATTTTAAAGGCCTGTTTAAAAACGAAATGAAAAAAAAGTCGGGGGTTATTTGCCCACTCTACCACCATGCCAAATTTCAGGTCATTCGGCTGAAAAATGGCTGAGTTGAATCCCTTTAAAGAAATGGCAGGAGGAGAAGAAGAAGAAGAAGGAGAAACATGAGGGAAAACAATACATTTCTCCCATACTATAATATGGGTGAAATGTAATAACCTTCTTGATTTTGATTTATTGGGATTGCAAACAAATACAATACTCGTGGGCCACAGGCAGCGGGGGCTGGTGTTGTGGCCCACACATGTACACAAAACAATCATAAGCACACAAACAAGACACACATTTAAACCTAATATAAGTACATAAAAATAAGTATAAGGGTACTAGAAACAGCATAGATTAGAATACTAGTGTATCAGTCCATTTAGTACTAGATACAGTTCATGCGGTTTCTAGCCGCCAGAATGTTCTCATGTCTGGGGCCACGTCTCCGGGTCAACTGGTGCTTCTGCTGTGTGAGCAGGTGGGCCTGAAACATGTTCTTAAATATACTAATGCTGCTACTAATTCTTGGAGAAGGTAACAGCGCTTTCCACCCAACTTCTACTGTAGGCGGTATCATCACAGAGCAGGACTTCCGGGACTACCAGGTGGAAGTGACGTCACCTCTCAACATCTCCCTGGCGGGAGGTCTGACCGTCTTGTCGCCTCCTCCTCCAGCAAGCGGGGCCGTCTTAAGTCTCATCCTAAACATCTTGGACGGTATTATGGTTTCTTAAAGATTGTTTTGATGTTTGACTTGATTTGATTTATTGAAATTGCAACAGTGCAATACACGCGGAACATAGGCAGCTGTTGCTGGTGTTGTGTCCCGCACATAGAAACGAATACTAGACAGATAATATTCATTTTCACTTTGAGTCTAGAGGGGAAAGTCGTGTAAAGTGCTTTCCC
>NW_017802713.1:2138841-2251753 GCF_001625305.1 Branchiostoma belcheri
TCAGTTACTATAACCACCGAATAAAGCCACCTCGTTCGCTGCGCTCACTCGATGGCTTCATTCGGTGGTTATAGCAATTGACAAGGCTTTATCACACCATATTCACCTCGGGGCGGGTCATTAACCCTTAATTAAAGCTTGATGGACAAGACTCATAATCCATCGACATCTACTTCATTTTTAATGAGAACACTTGGCAGCCGTGAGTTATTGCTTAACCACTGAATTCGTAAACTATATATAATGTACACTTTCAGTGGCAATTGCTCACAATAGCATATCATGGTAAACATATTGTTTTTGCCCAGTTTCTTCTTCTTCCTCTTGTCCAAACAGTGATCTCTGACCTGAACCAATGTTGGGTCTGTCACCATGGTAACTATAATGTTGCAATTTCATAGCAGGAGGGATTTAGACTCCTGTCTGACCATATACATATATTGCGTGATGCAAGCTACGCTGTGTCCTGTCCCTGCAGGTATTACGACCCGTCTTTTGTCCTGCCTGAAGCCGGCGGGACGTCACACGTGTCTGTTCTAGGGCCAAATGGCGACGCCGTGTCGGTTACCAGCACCATTAACACGAGGTGAGTCCTTAAACATTATCATATAGCCAGAAGACGCCGACCAATCAAAACGCTCCATTTTGCCATTGGTTATCTGGCCGTAACCTCAAACGTGGTTGGCTATTAGAAATGGATATCGCGGACCGTACCATTATACAGGGGACCGGACACCGGACAGTAGTGGTGATGGCACACTTGAGTATGCCATCACCACGTCTTGTGACTACATGTTGGAATATATATTTTAAAAAAAAGAACACGGTCATACGAATCAATTATGAGAATGTATCTGAAAGTGTTCACGTGTCTCAGCACGTATTTAACAAACTCTGATGCATCATCTAACAGTTTCGGCTCCAAGTTACGGTCCAATTCGACAGGGGTGATACTCAACAACCTGATGGACGATTTCTCCTCCCCGAACATCATCAACTTTTTCGGAGTTCCCCCTTCTCCCGGTGCGTACTGTTTTTTTTTTTCTTCATTTTTTTATGATCTACAGAATCAGACAATGTTTTTGGCTTGCTACGACACTGTAATTCGTTACGTAGATTTGCAACATGATGCCCAAAGGCTTTACTCTGTATCGACACTTTTTCTGCCAGCTAACTTCATCAGACCCGGGAAACGGCCCCTGTCTTCCATGACCCCGACCGTGGTGGTGGATGGGAACGGTGACGTCAGACTGGTGACGGGTGCGTCCGGCGGCACGAAGATCACCACGGCAACGGCTTACGTAAGGCAAACGTCACCATACCCCTCGTCCAATCAACCTATTCGAAAGTCAGATTCGAATATTCTTGATCCGACAAAGTCCTCCCTAGGTTTTTTCTCGGCCATGCTACAACCTAGCTTTTGGCTCAGGTACCCGAGAAAAAAAGTATTTTGATCCCTGAACTGTGTATCATTAGACCGATCCCAAATGTCCATCACAATTAGAAGTTCAACCAATGAGAGAAGGGAAATTAGCGGTTCGACCAATGAGAGAACATGTTCGTCAAATATTTGCATTCCTATGTTTTGACGGAAGTGGGCGGGGCTTCAGGATCAGTCTATTCGAAATCATGAAGTATGGCCTTGTTCATATGAAACCACCTGAACCGCGATTCGGGTAACTCGCATTCCTCATGTCTGATCCACGTGCCATACATTCCTTTCAAACCGTGCCCGATCACGATTCTCCGAAACTACATTTATTGTTGTTTGATAAAAACACGCAAGGTAGCGTGTTATTAATGTCAGAGGTCAACGACCTAATTGCTGATGCCCCCCTCCCAGCGTATCTCGGCCGAATGCCGACGTGGTCCCGCCAGAGGCGGTGAACACATTATTTGACAATTATTGCTCTTTAAGTTGCCGCGATGCGGACCGATTCGAAACCACCTCTAGAAGTGGTTTGGGATCGAGACGCTTTCAATGTGACTTGGAGCGTTCAGAGGGAGCCACTTGAAACCGGCTTCGGGGGAAACCACATGTAAAGCGCCTTCACTGACTTCATATGAACAAGGTCTAACATAACGGTCTCGTGATCTCCCAGGTCCTGATGCAGCACCTGTGGTTCGGGCTGGACATCGGGCCTGCCGTGCAGACACCCCGGCTGCACCACCAGCTCCTACCATATCGCCTGCAAACGGAAAAAAGTAGGCCGTTCCAGCCAAAGGTGAGTATACTAGCACACTGTGCTCTCCAAGCACACGTTTATGAAAAATTTTAAACTGTTCTCCAACTCACAAATTTCACTCATCGGAATTTTCGAATGAATCACTCAGTCTTCCTCAGCTATCTGACCCAAATGCTGTGGACACGTGATTTTTCCCACGTGTGACGTCAGAAAAGGGCCGGACAAACCCATCGGGCTCAACCCCTTCGTAGCGGTAATTTAGATGGGCGGGCGAAGGGCTCTTGGCTGCCAAGGGAAAACGTCTAACGGCCCGATACTAGTTTGGCACCCAGGGTAGCAGTGTATCTTTTGTTTCCACTATTCTACATACTTCTGTTATGTGTCTGTTAAGTCTTGACCTGTACCTAGCCCGTCGTGGCATGAATGTACAATAAAGGTATTTTATTATACTCATTATTATTATTTTCCACACTCACGACTAGGCCGTCCTGGAGGGTCTACGGCAGAAGAAACACGTGACTAACGTGACATCCTCCGCCTGTGTCAATAGCGTGGCCAGGAAAGGTGACGTCATCAGCGCGGCCAGCGACTCGCGGAAGGGAGGATTTCCTGTGGGTTTCTGATATACGAAAGACCAAAGGTACAAGATGAAGAACGGTGAAAAATGGGCTTTGAACGGTAAAAAATGACCCAATGAAGCCTTGTCGAACTTCTACCTTTGGTCTTTCGTACTGATGAGGACTTTACAAGCGGATTAACCTATAGACAAACTAGAGTTCCACGATTTCATACCTTCGCCAAATGATGTTAATCTTTATGACTGACAAAGTAAAGATTATTCCTCCTGATTATGCAAATATGATCCTCATTTGCATGAATTATATCAGTTGATCATATTCACCACCAAAAGACATCCTTATCTTAACAAAGAAAGCCATTCTATCATTTCATCATAAATTATATATATATGCAAATGAGGTCCTTATTTGAATAAGTTATGTTTAATGATGTTCACCTTCACTTAACTTTTAAATACCCCAAGTATGAAATTCCAGGAAGTTACCATTATGGAACTAGAGGTCGGAGATCTCGTGTCTTCGTCATAGGTTCATTGTTCTAGAGAAATGAACATGTGACATTCTTTACTATTTTTAATAATCAATTTGGTATAAAGTACAAAAGAATCTCTGTACTCCATTTTATGCTACGGAGCACCATGAAAGGGTTCGCCACAGATTTTACAGACGCGCCGTCACCCGTGTTAGGCCCCCCTAAGTTATTTGATTTTGGACTGTTACTGAAAAATAAACTGTTACAAGAGATTCTGCTTACTGTACTATAATGAAACTGTCACGACAGTGTCGCAAAATATAATAAGAAAAGATGTGACAAAAGGAAAGAATCAGAACAGGGCGACTACTGCTGTTTTGTTGATTCATTTTTATGACAAATAGAAAAACTTGTTACTTGTTACACTGTGTTTTTTTAATTCAATTTGTGTCCTAACACTTGTATTTCTACAGTTTATAATAGTATATTCCAAATATAGGCATCTTGTTTTCTCGGCCCTTAATGTTTTTATCGCGCTTTCGCATTAAATTTAAGGTCTCCAGTGGACATCATCCATAACAATTACTTGGTGTGGCCGTATGAAATAACCTGACGCATGTCCAAGCTTTCCTCCTCCCGCTGAAGTTATAATGAACAATCCCTCAATGTAACGTTATTTGATCCCATTCCATTATGGGGTTGGTAGAGGAAGATCGTTATTTCTAAACACAAAAGGTCCGCTGCGTTGGATGCCTTTAAAATCTTAAATAGACACTGAGTTTTCGTACACTTTAGACTTGGCGCTCATGTCTACGTACACATTACTCTTCTCGTCTTCTGTCAGGTCCTGCTTTACAGGCCTGGCGTACAGGTCGGACGATTCCATGGGCTTTGGCGGGGCCGTCGGGTCCACGCCACCGGTCACCTGCAGGTGTTGGTACGGCCCAGAGGAGATCGCCGGAGTCGATGTGTCTCGCACCTCGCCGGGTGGAGTCGGTAGGTCTCGTGCCTTGTCGGACGGAGTCGGGCGGTCTTGGGACTGGTCGCGAGAAGTCGGTGGCTCTCGGTGGTCGCGAGAAGTCGGTGGCTCTCGGCAGTCGCCGTGTGGAGTCGATCGGCGTCGTCGGACCACATCGCGCGGATTCGGTCGGTCTCGGACGACGTCGTAGGGGTTCTCGTCCCCAGTGCAGTAGACGGGGTTGTCGTCGAAACAGAAAGCAGGGTTGGTGGTCTTGTAGTCGTTGGAAGTGGCACGCTGAAGAAGTCTCTTCTCCTTAGCGGCCTTCCTGCGCCTTAAGACGCAGAAGCTCAAGACAAGCGTCACCACTCCGATAAGAGCGAAGGCCGCAGAGAGTGTGGTTGCTATGATAAAAGCGGTTGTGCTGGACGAGTTTACGCCTGTCTGTTTGTCAGGAACTGGAAAAAAAATCCACATCGTCGACCTGTCACTTCAAAATGCAGAGAGCAGACAAGTAGTTGGGTTAACCACTGGTGCAAACTTGAATGCCAAAAACTAGCTATATAGTCGTGCAAATGACCATGATCATGAGTTTCTTGGAAATGCAAGTAAAAACCGTAAGGTGGCGCCAAAAGGCTTTTTAAAAGTGCCCTAAACTTACCTGGGTTTCCTCCGCCTGTGTTTGTGCCGTCCGCGTCAGCATCTGTGAAGTTAACACAAAGCTAGTGAAATGCAACTGTAAACCGCAAGGCGGCGGTCAAAGCTCGCAACTGATACAAAAAAATCCATAAGCACCAAAATCTTTAGTTTAAGTGCCTCAAACTTGCCTGTGCTTCCTTCGCCTATGTTTGTGTCGTCCGCGACAGCACCTGTAGTTAACAAAAAGCAAGTGAAATGCTAGTAAAAAACCGCAAGGCGGCGCTAAAACGTCGCAACTAAAACAAGAATCCCGCACCAAAGGCTTTAAATCTCTTAAACTTGCCTGTGGTCCCTCCACCCATGTCTGTACTATCCGTGACAACGCCTGGAAAACAAAAAGAAAAGGGGGAAATTAAAACTCATTAACCATATTTGCCAATGTCTTTATGTTTGCCCTGTAATTTTTTTTGGTCCGAGCGACTTCACAAGAAACAGTGATCAGTTTTCCAAGAAAGAGTTCAATTATTTACCCAGAGTTGTCACTGTTGATGATTCACCCGCAGTTGTCACTGTTGTCGGCTCGCTAGATGGCGCACATACTACTCCTGCGTCCTCGCTGTGCTCACAGTTCTCCACGCCCAGCCCGTTGTGACCGCACTCCGACAGTCCACTTTCGTTTCCCTCGCAGACCAGATTGTCCAGCCAGACGGGCCCCGAACCCTCTCCGAAGTGAGCCGATGGCAATGCCGAAACTGCGTCCGGGTAACCAAGGTGACGGCAGACGACGCGGGCGTCCATCAGGTCCCACTGGTCGTCGCAGACGGTCCCCCATTTGCCCTGGTGGAGCACTTCCACCCGTCCCTCGCTAGGAGCGCTTCCGCCGACAAGACGCACAGCTAATAACGAGAAAGTTATGCAAATTAATCTGATGCACAAATTCATGTTCATAGATTCAATTGATCAACACCAAATACATTCAGTATCCTAAGAATCTAGTCTAAATGTGATCAGACTACCTCTTGGAATATCCTTACCTAGCAACTGACAGGCGTTACCTAGCAACTGACAGGCGTTACCTAGCAACTGACAGCTCTAACCTAACAACTGACAGATATTACCTAGCAACTGACGGTCGTTGCCTAGCAACTGGGGGTCGTTACCTAGCAACTGACAGCGTTACCTAGCAACTGACAGGCGTTACCTAGCAATTGACAGATGACGGTCGTTACCTAGCAACTGACAGCGTTACCAAGCAACTGAAAGGCGTTACCTAGCAACTAACAGAAGTTACCTAGCAACTGGCATACGACACCAGCATCCTGACTGTGATCGCAGCTGCTCGTGTTCCACCCCGCGTGGCCACATTTGGTCAGGCTGGTCTCGTACCCGGAGCACGTCGCGTCGTCTACCCAGATCAGCCCCGTCCCCTCGCCGAACGCCGCGCCTGTTTCAGCCGTCGCCGCCTCCGGGTACCCGAGCTGACGGCAGACGACGTCGGCGTCTCTTAGGTCCCAGCCGCGGTCGCAAACAGTACCCCAAACTCCGCCGTGCAGGACCTCGACTCTCCCCTGGTACGCAGAGCCTCCTCGCACTAGACGGACATCTACAGAAATTTGCACTCACGTGACTATGACGTAATCAAATTTAGTGTCCGCCATGTTGGTGGGTTAAAGGAGGCAGTAAAACATTCATTATTGTGAGGAATGTTTTGAGGTATAACAATGAAGAGCAACATTTTGTGGTGTACAAGACCAAAGACATTATATGTCTTTGGTCTTGTACACCGCAAAATGTTGCTCAAAGACATTATATGTCTTTGATAAGTCTTACTTTACAGTCAAAGCCTATAGAATAGAAGTTCAGTTGACGTACCCAACTGACAAACAACTCCAGCGTCCTCTTGGTGTCCACAGTCGCTGACACCCCAACCTCTATGTGTGCAATCAAATAAATTAGCTTCATTTCCGGTACAATCCACTTCGTCTAGCCCGATGGTGTCCCTCCCGCCCAACCCCTGGCCAAAATACGCTTCACTTTTTGCCTCCATGGCGTCAGGGTACCCCATCTGCCGACACACCACACGTGCGTTGTCGATGTCCCAGTTATCATCGCAGACTGTCTTCCATTGATGGTAACGCTGAACTTCTACCCTCCCCTCGTAGTGACTGCTCCCACCAACCAAACGGACATCTGCGAGCAACAGAAAAACAAGACAACGCATGACCAAATTGTCTCTCTATGTCATCATTGTATATGAAAGCCAAGCCTTGAAAAGAATGATTAAGGCCATGTTGATTTGATTTTATGGATGACATCCGCGCGCACATAATTTTCCAAATGTCCGCTTCAAAAAAAGACGTTTTTGACCATACTGTAAATCGTACAAAGTAGCTGCAAAATAAGAAAATATATGCCGTATCATAAAACGATACTTATGTCACAGAATGCCAAAATCCATCCCAAAGGTCAAGAAGAAAATGTGAGGGAATGAAAATGAAGAATCTATTATTCACCATGCCAATAGAATATTACTCTGTGTACAGTCATTTGCTCAACCTTCATGACTGCCTAGACAATGAAGACAACTTTTTTCGCCAAATTTTTTAATTCGCATGCTCGCCTCAATTTTAGGGTTCCCGGAGGATGCCATCCATATAATCAAATCAACATGGCCTAAACAAAACCATAATCTATTCAGAGTTGAACATAGATAGCTTTGTTAAGTTCTCTGATAAGTTGATGCCTGATGCTTTATTCCACCTTTACACTCACCGGGAGGAGAGCAGGTAGATTCATCCTCCTGGAGGACCCAGCCGTCACGACAAGCACACCTCCTCCCTCCGGGAAGAGCCAGGCACAGATGGTGGCATCCGCCATTGGAAGAAGAACAAGCTGCGAAATGGTGACGTAACTTTCAAACCTTCAAACTTTATTGTACAATCAACTTTGTAGTCAACAAGACTAAATTGCGCTGATTTTACAGTACATTTATAAAACAGTTCAAAATATCATCAGCGATAGAACGATAAAGCATTATACAGGGATATCAAAATATTTATCTGTGAACAACAACAATATCAACGTAAACACAGGGTTTAGCGGGCATCACATCAACGACAATGTTCTAGGGATAAATGAGTGTCTGTTAGACATGCTAACAGGTGGTTTCAGTCCTACACGGTGGCGAAGGTTGTAGGCTGTTTCCACTACCGGGGGCAGGTACGTCGGGATTAGTGCGCACAACAGGCACTGTATTTTATATCTAAACTTTTATACAGTGCAAAAGTGACTACTATCTATGGATAGTGATGTACTATCCACTAGATATCGTTGACACCCAGCCGAGACGGTGGACGATACCAACTTCTAGGTACTTCTCTTAATTCAAATCTGGGTCTATGTTACCGTCAGGCCATCTGTTAAACATAAAAGGGCTTGTTTTACTAACGAAACATATTCTAACTAACAAAGGTTTGTTCCTAAATGACAAACAGTCAAATAGAAGAAGTACCGTTGGTGACGTCAGAGGCGACGCCATCTTTGTGTAGATGAATGCCGTTCAGTTCACCGTACCCACTCCCTATGGCAACTCGAAGGCCAGTATTTGCCTCTGATGTTCTGTATAGAACACAAAAAATCACAAAAGAATCGTTGAACTTGTTTCCCGTCTTAAATCGTCGCCTTTAAGATCAAAGATAAGAAATACCAACAATTCCAATGAGTTTTGCAAAGAATGGCGATGATTTGAGAAGGACTTCTTTGTCTTAGCGTTATTTTATCATTTTTGTACGAAACTAGAATTTTTATATATATATATATATATTCCAACGTATAATCACAAGACGTGGTGACGGCACACTCAAGTTTTTTCAACCTATATTAATGCCGCCACCAACACAGGGGACACTACAATGCTCATTTTTCACCTGAGCAAAGTGAAGAAAGTCGTGTAAAGTGCCTTTCCCAAGGGCACTAGATCGGTGGCATGTCAGGACTCGAACCCAGGACCTCTTGGTTCCGAGTCGATCACTCTGCCGCTACGCCACAAGACCCCACGAACCCACAACTAGAAAGTTTGTACTCGAGTATGCTTTTTTTGCCTGACGAAACACTCACCTGGCCAACTTTATCAAATTTCGCGCCGTCCAGTAGATGTTGCCATTGTCGACCGCAACGCCGAGGAACTGCGTGTTCGGGTACGACACGACGACCCGACGATTATTGCCGAGAAGATCCGATCTCTCCAGTCGGTAGTTCGGGTCTCCGCCATCACACCAATACAGCACGTTCTCTAGTGTTCGAAAAAAAACGAATCATTCATTCATTCATTCATTCATTCACGCATTCATTCATTCATTCATTCACTCACTCATTCACTCATTCACTCATTCACTCATTCACTCATTCACTCATTCACTCATTCACTCATTCACTCATTCACTCATTCACTCATTCACTCATTCACTCATTCATTCATTCGTCCGAAACAACAGCTAAGTTTTCAGTACGGATCAGAACTAATGTGTATTCTGTGTAGCCTCTACCAAGCCTCTACCAGGCTCTCTACTCTTTCCAGTCGCTTCCCGAGGCCTGGTAGAGGCTATATTCTGTGTGCTATAAACATTAAACGTAACAAGCAATGAAAACATACATTGTCACGGCGACGGTGGCTGCTGTTAGGGTTATTGTTTACATGGCACTGCCATTATTTTATGATTTCATGATTTTGAGGAAGCCTTGGTACCTTACCCTACCCTGAGTGTATAGTGAACGAGCAACGGTGTCACAGGAAGTTTTCTCCAAGGGTTTCCAGGGCATGTCAACAAACAGAGCTGGGAGACATTCCTTTGGACATTTCATTCCTGTGGACAAAATTCCTGTACAATTCCTAGAATATATTCGAACTACAAACAATACTGTACCATTAGGCTCCTACCTGAGACGTCGCCAAAAATCATCCTCAATAACATCACTAAATGTTTTTTAAGCAGAAGTTACCCTGAAAGTCGATTGCTAGCCCGGTGGGTCTCAGCACGTGTGTGTTGACGAGCGTTGTCCGGCCGCTACCGTCCATGGCAGCCCGTTCAATCTTGGACTCGTGACCGCAATCTGTCCAGTACATGTACCTGCAACACAACACAACACAACAAGACAGTGAAATATATCCATGTTCATATACTTCTTTAATAGTAAAGGGTCACACAATACAAGTCACTAGTACGATACAGCTCTTTCCTCCCTCCCCTGTGAGTATAGTCTGGCGTATTCCTTGCCTTAAGAAAATAGAAGAAATCTAACTATACGTATTTCAAACCTTTGCCAGTAGTAGACAGCTTTAAAATCATCTTTATCTGGCCATGTTTTTCACTGATCTTCTTTGCTAATATACGACAATACATCTAATATACCGTCGGTAAATTTGTCTTCACTTATGTACATATCAATCAATAGTTCGTACTTATCAACCTGCTTTTCTGACAACTCTCTAGTGTCACTGACGAAAGGTAGTGGATGCTACCCGAAACGTCTGACCGTTTCTAAAATCATATCCAGTTGCTTGAGTAACTATCTTTTGGCGTATCTAGTACATGTATATCCTAGCGACCTAGCGTTATCGACATTACTGATAGCTAACGTAGTTTGGGACCCACGACAAAGACATCTACGCTTACCCGTTAGACGGCTGAAGAACGATAACTCGGGGCTGGTCCAGGTCCGCAGAGATGAGGGTTTTCTGGTAGCTCCCGTCTATCCGTGCTGCCGAGATGGTCTTCCTTCCGACGTCGGTCCAGAAGATGTTATGACCAGCTAGGTCGAGAGCCAGTCCTCCAGCTTTGCAAACGTAAGGTAGAATATTTAGATGCAATCTCTTACGGTACTTTCATATTTATGTTTACCGAAGGAAAACATATTGTTTTTACTACGTTTCCTCTTCTTCTTCTCCAAACCAAAAAAGGTCAATGACCTGAACCAGACGTCTGTCACCATGGTAACTGGTGTTGGGTTACATCATGTTGCAATTTTATAGCAGGAGGGATTTAGACTCCTGTCACTATATACTAGTATGTGAATATGTTTGGAGTAGATATTATTAAGAATTAACAGAGCAGACCATACGCGAATGTAAACATTATGCAGTTGCAGAACTTCATTGCGTTGGATCTGAAGTTTTAGCTTTAAACATGTAACTACCAACACAGATGATAAGAAACAACCTACTTTTAGGGAAAAACTTGCAAGAGATGGCTTTTCAGCACCAAGGAGATTGCTAACTTTGTACTGGTTTAATCCCTACTTCAAAAACGCAGAGTGCTCGACTCGGAACCAAGAGGTCCCGGGTTCGAGTCCTGACATGCCACCGATCTTGTGCCATTGGGAAAGGAACTTTACACGACATTCCTCTCTTAACTGAAGTGAAATGAGTATTGTCCTGTACTGTATTTGTCCTGTGTTGGTGGCGGTATAAAATGAGTTGATATAACTTGAGTGTGCCGTCACCATGTCTAGTCATGAAATGTTTGAATAAAAACACATTCGTACCTGTAATGTTGTTGTCTAGCAGTTCCCTTTTCCCAGTCCCGTTCCTGTGAGCCTGCAGTATCTTGCCGTTTCCAGTCCAGTAGATGTAGTCGTTCTTGTAGTCGAAATCCAGGGCAAACGGACGCGATACGTTGCCGACCGGAAGTGACGTCTTTTGACCGGAAGTGACGTTTACTTGGTAAATGGTGTTCATGTGGGTGTCGGTGACCAAGATGAAGTTTTCATTGAAGCAAACAACAGCTGATGAAAGAGATGACGATGAAATGGTTTATCGAGAATAAAAACACTGGCAGCCTTACATAGGCTGAATTGTGGTTCTTTAACAATTCAATGTCATCTACGACTCATATTGACAACATAAGGCCACACCAAGTAAATATTATGGATGATGTCCGCGCGTGCATTGATTTTGGCCTGTTCCTAGAAAAAAACCCAAGAAATTCTGCTTCCTGTAACTATGACCAAAAAGTCACGACAGTGCCGCAAATCGTCAGATTGACCTGAAACCCGTAACGCGAAATGGGCAAAGGGCACAAAATGTGACGAAAGAAACAGGACAGGATGACAACTGCTGTTCCACCTGATTGCTGTTTTGATGATGAATAAAAGACTTCTTGCGTATTACACTGTGTCACCTTATTATGGGTTCACCACACCCATATTGCTTTTTCTGATGTTTCTTCTCCTCCTCCTCATTCTCCTCCTGCCATTTTTTAAATGGATTCAGCTTCTTCATTTTAGGGCCTAAGGTCCTGAAATTTGGTATGGAGGTACAGTGGGCAAATACCCCTAGGCGTTTTTTAAATTTTTGTGATACAGGCTTTTAGAATGGTTTTATTTGAGTTTTTTGGCTGTGTTATAGCAAATGTATTACTGTGTTAGTGTGCCGTGTTTACCACGTCTGGGCATGAGTCATCACAATGGAATGCAGGGCATCAACCAATAGGCATGCAGCTTTCCTCTATACTTCTTGCTGATTGGCTGTTGGGATTTAACTTGATTAACACCTGCACAGAGCATTTCCACCTGCACAGAGCATTTCTTGCTGATTGGCTGTTGGGATTTAACTTGATTAACACCTGCACAGAGCATTTCCATACTGACAGTATGTCTTTATTCAAGTGTTTTGGTAGGTATTTCAAGCTTTTCTGCTCCAGCATTGGAATGCGGGGCATGAACGTTTTTTTATTTATTTTGAAAATCAACAGTTTGCATTATGCAATTAAAGATCCTAACCAATAAAGTAGGGAATAGCTATCCAACTGTTGTTTTAGTTGTATGTTACTTCATATTATAGTTATATCAATGTAAATCATTGTTTTCCCTTGTGTTTCTCATTCTTTCCCTGCCATGTCGTAAAATGTGGTGAACCCATCGCTGTATTTGCTCCAAAGCAAATATTGGCCTTTCTAGTTCAAGTTGTGTCCTAACATTTGTCGTCTCTTAGTATATTTCTAATCTAGGCATCTTGTTTTTTAGGGCCCTTCTTGTTGTTTTTTTTCGCCCTCTCGCATTAGATTTAGGATCTCCAAAGGATGTCATCCATAAAATGTACTTGCTGTGGCCTAATAGAAAATTTTAATCACGTGGATTATAACAGACGAAAGGCGGGTACAATCAGTCAATATAAAATTCCAGACATTCTAAAATCAATTGGTGATTATATTCTAAAACGTTTTGCTCATAGATAAAATATCATGTATACATGGAGGCCGCACAAATATTTACATGTCATTATTCAACAACCGTACTGATACCGGACATGCTGTTCTGATACCGGACAGTTCTGCATTTGTACTGGATCGTGTGGCGCAATGGCAGCGTGCGCGACTCGGAATCAAGAGGTCCCGGGTTCGAGTCCTGACATGCCACCGATCTTGTGCCCTTGGGAAAGGCTCTTTACACGACTTTCCCCACTAGACTCAAGTGAAAAGACATTTGCAGAAGTCAGGGATTAAGGGGAACTTGGCTTTTTATATTCAAATTAGAGATCCCCTTTTCGTACAAAACTAAGCGGTACCAGAACCATGGATATGCGTAATAGGGGGTGATGACAAATGAACAAAAAGCAGAACATTGCTACAAAAACAAAAACACACTTCTTTGCTGGTATTGACGTACATTTGACGACATAGAGGGAACTATAGGAGGTCAAGTTTCCAAGAATGAAGAACATTTTGACAATTCACACATTGTCAAACAGGTAAGGGACATTCTGTCCGGGGTTTGCAGAACTGTATGGTAAATGTTTGCAAAATCAACAAATATTTTAGACAATTTTGTGGAGGTAGGACGTCGCTTTTTACGTGTAATGTTGTTGTAATGTTGTTGTCTTGTTTACCGTCCCATCCAAGAATATTTTCTATAATCTTATTTCCTCTCAAAAAAATTCAAATTAGTTGCCCAAGCAATGTGCTGTCTTTTACGTTGAAAGCCTACAGAATTTTCGAATTGTGCAGAAGTGATTGCCACACAATTGTTTTAACAGCACTGCGAGTTACAATGAATGAATATATAACGTTATGTGACTATATAATTATTATGCATTGCCAGTGAAGTAATCTTGTGCACACGGGTAACTTACACACTAGTACTACGTTTCAACAAAAATACGTCGTTGTTTATGTATGTTAAAAAGCACCCCATCTCTCCCGACGCAAGAGATTTCAAACCCTTCTACTTAGTGTCACCTAAAAGCCAAATCTGAACAAACAAACAAACAAACAAACAAACAGACAGACAAACAAACTCCCAAACATTACTGTTCAAATGATATTAAATCATTATAGTACCAAGAGAGATAAGTTATTTTAAATGGCCACCAAAATGTTCCCTATATCTTTATTCATCTTCCCAGACTACAAAAAAACTGCATTTCTATTTATTTAACACCTTCCATTTCATATATCTCGCAAAATGTCGGCCATTTCATACTCCACTCCACACGGAAAAGAAATCAAACCCAACAATAACTAAATCTAAAGTAGCATTAGCATTACTTATTATCATTTTTACTGTTTATTTTGTTATATCATGTTCTTGCAATTAGCCATCGGGCATGAATTTGCAATAAACTTACATTAAACTGTACATTGTGGGGTCGTGTGGCGTAGCGGCAGAGTGCTAGACTCGGAACCAAGAGGTCCCGGGTTCGAGTCCTGACATGCCACCGATCTTGTGCCCTTGGAAAAGGCACTTTACACGACTTCCCTTACTTCGCTTAGGTGAAAATGAGTATTGTCTTGTCCCCTGTGTTGGTGGCGGCATTAATATAAGTTGAAAAAACTTGAGTGTGCCGTCACTACGTCTTGCGATTACATTGGAATATATATAAAACTGTACATACCTGACAGCCACCATGTGAAAATCGCTGTACTGAAGAGAAACATCTTTTTTGACATTCTTCCCGTGACACAAGAAGCTGTGTGTGAACTGTACATAGACAATGTCACAATGTGGTCTGACGGCTCTTCATACTTCATATTTATACATTAGGCCACAGCAAGTAATTTTTATGGATGACATCAGCGCGCGCATTACTTTTTGCCCGATTTTGGAAAAAAATTGTTGCCCTCTGACAGTGATTTAATGTTTTGTGTTTTCCTTTGATGTATTTTTATTCCTTTTATATGTTCCCACTGAATCAAACCCATTTGTACAATGATTATTTTTCAAGGTTGTTTCAATGACAAATGGACGATGTAATAGATGACAATGAACTTACATGTATCATTTCTTCTCATATCATTCAAGGTTTATGATGTCAAAATTTCAAAATGGCATCTTGTTGTTTTTTTTGGCCCCCTTGTTTTTTTCGCCCTATCGCATTAGATTTGGAGTCTGTAGAGGATGTCATCCATAAAATGTACTTGCTGTGGCCGTAGGAAGACTTCTTGTTTGCTGCGTCCTTTGTTTGAAGATGTTTTCGAAAGATGGTCTTTCAGTTCTTGTTCCGCATGGTCATGAGGCGGATGTTTTTCGCCAACGAACAAATCGTGTGGTAAACATTTTCAAATTCTCTTCTTGACTTTCTGTGTTTTTTTAGATAGAAAATATTGAACGCATAGAATTTTCAAACATTTGTTTTACTAGTATATCACGTTGAATTACTAGTATTAGGTAAAAATTGAATAGTGACCGTATTCAATGCAGAACTAGCTTAAGTTTAGGATGTCAAAATGTGCAAGTAAAAATCCCGATATGATGACTGCTAGTATCTGGAATTCTGGGTTTCTGGGAAATAACATTTATTTCTTAGAATGTATCTAGCTGCCCCCCTCCCCACTACACACTCACACATACGTACAAACTCCTATCAAGTAGAGTAGCACCTACTTCCCGAAATGTGCCAAATAATTACATTTTTATTTACCTCTCGAAAACCTGATACACAAATATACATTGGGTAGCTCGGTTGTTTCCGACATGAAACCATATTTGTACTTTTAGATTATACGTACACAGTGTAAAGCCATTATACTACGTTTCATTGTTCTTTTCTGTTTGTAATCTGCAATTCGTCCCCCGGGCATGAATTTGCAATAAACTTCAATTATAAGTGTCTGGCATTGACAAAAATACAAATGCCCAGCGTATGTAGTATTTTTTTCCTTCCCAATTTCCCAAATTTCCCAATTTGGTACAGAATGATTCCTTCCAACACTGATCAAAGACGGGGGGCGACACAGGTTATCTGGCACGTATGACCGTCTCCTGCCATCACGCGTTTCTGACGTCACCTCCCGGAAGCTGCAGTAGACGGGTCCATTCCGTGAACAAGGCTGATGGAGTTGGCCAAAAAATTTGCGTAATTCCTAAATTGTTTAGTGCTGGAACATAGTTTTAGTCTTTTTCGTCATAACGATTCCTTCTTGATAACTTTTTCCCGCCATAAATGTAGCCCAATAAAAATTAGCACCTGCTGCGTCACAACCGCCCCCCTCCCCACCACGCTACACTACTACACGTGAGCGGCGAAACTGCCAACACAGGGGTGCCAGAGAACACAGTGTAATTTTGGTGAATACACCAATTTTGCGGAATACAGTGCAATTTTACGGAATACAGTGCAATTTTACGGAATACGGTGCAATTTTACGGAATACAGAACAATTTTACGGAATACAGTGCAATCGTCACCGTATTAGTATACAGTACAATTTTACTAGTATCATGGAGTTATAAGTTTCTTTTGAACCTCCTTGCTAGTATACAGTGCAATTTTACTAGTAAAATTGCACTGTATACTAATACGATTGCATTGTATTCCTTAAAATTGCACTGTACGATTGTACTGTATTCCGTAAAATTGTACTGTATTCCGTAAAATTGCACTGTATACTCTAGCGCCCCTACAACAGCCAATGTCAATATTTACCGACGCAGAGAGTACTCTCACTGACCCCTGACGCCACAACCGTCGCCTTCGCTACTATTGTATGTGCCAACAAAGGTGTGGGGAGGGGGGCAGATTTACTTTGACCCTCCCACAGTAGCAAAACACATTCACGGATCATGCTGTGAAACTCCCTCACGCGTGATGGCCATGGAAGGTCGCACAAGGTCACATCATAATCCAACGCCAAGGTCCACAACACTAGTGTTGACCGAAGTTCAACTGACGTGCAAAGAGTGAGCAGCCATGTTCATGTTCCAAACAGCTAGCTCAGGCTTCCTGTTGGTGTACATGTACGCACTTGCCGGTAAGATTTTTAAATCACTGTTATGTTTGGTCGTCACAAGTACATGTACTTCTCTAGTGTACCACGGTTACGGAGCATCAGATTGAATTGTGTATAATACTTCGTCTAGTATAATGTAGAAATATTTCTTTTAAAACACCGACACTTTATCAATTCAAAAGCATTTTGACTCCCCTATCAGCTTTCCTGTTCGTGAATTACCCACAATTTGATATACATGTATTTTTGTGTTCAGATACTTATGTTGTTCAAATTTGTGGATATATGTATTTCTTGCCCCCCCCCCCTCACACACACAAACGACGTATAAAATTTCCATGGAACACTTGTTCAAGATGTATTCATGTGCTAACACAGACATGTTCAGTTATTATAACAACAAACTTATTCATGCTCGCTCAAATAGTAAGCGCTCTTACGTTTAAAAATTATCTTCACTTATTGTAAATCTATCAATGTTTTCCACCGTTCCAGCTCCATCTGTTTAATAAACAACGATGTGTTTATTATTTTTTAAGTGTTTACCGTAGACAAACATGGATAATAAGAACATTGTATATCACCACCCTCTTGTAGCACGTTGCCAGCACTAAATGGTAAACATTTACAGAATACACACAGACCCACGCGTAGCATTAAGGGTCTCTAGAAGTTGTTTCATGTAGTTAGGAAACTCATGAGATATTCTTAGCAAACAGGAACAAACTGTTGATAAAGTGGGTGTACAAACAGTTATATATTAACAACAAAATCGTGGGGTCGTGTGGAGTAGCGGCAGAGTGCTCGACTCGGTACCAAGAGGTCTCGGGTTCGAGTCCTGATATGCCACCTTGGGAAAGGCACTTTACACGACGCTCAGGTGAAAAATGAGTATTGTATTGTCCCCTGTGTTGGTGGCGGAATTAATATAAGTTGAGTGTGCCGTCACCACGTCTTGTGATTACATGTTCGAATATAAAAAAAAAATCATTTATACCTCAAAATTACTCATTCCCCTTGTAATATTGCTGTTTTTCCAACACTGAAAAACAATACAGAACAGTGGGATTTAAGCCCGTTGAATTATTCTGGGGACCCTTCAGATATAGCTTTTTTTATTTATTTACTTTTATAGGTCACCACAAAACAAGGCTCATAAGCCACTCAAAATGTTTTTGGTTACTGTGAGGACATATGTTTGTTGACCTTAGACTTGAAAAGTTTAAGGTTATACTCATGAGGGAAACAATCACGAGGTAGCTTATTCCATAGTGATGTTGTTCTGGGCTTTCAGCGTGGAACTTGCTCCTAAGAGGTGGTGAATGGAGGCTTTAGACATAGCAATAGATTTAGACAATTAGATTTCGTTATGTACATTTTGAAGTTATTTTATACTCTGTTCCATGATCCAATAATTATATTTCAGTCCATACCATGGTATGGATGAAATATATTGTGTTCTCTGATGTTTCTTCTCCTTCTCCTGCCAAACACTCAAAGGGATTCAACTCCGCCATCATTCAGCCAAATGACTTGAAATTTGGCATGGAGGTAGAGTGAGCGAATACCCCCAGGCGTTTTTTTTTCATTTTTTTGATACATGCCTTTGAAAAATTTTTATGAAGGTTTTTTGGGGCATTTTTCGCCAAAAAATGGATTTTTGGATCCTGAGCCCTGGTTTTACAACCAAATGATCTGAAATTCGGTATAAGGGTACCTTGAAGATGTGTCTTCAGAATAGCAGTCACATATTTGGCATACACCACTTCCAAATGACTCATTTGGGGGACTTTAATGGCTATTTTCAGCAAAAAAAAGGGCCAAAAGTGCTATACCCGTTCCATGTTCTATCTAAAGAATGGCCTGTTCCATCTGCCGTTGGCCATGGAACATGTGTTCCATAGCGGGTTACCTAAAGTCACATTGCACGTAAGTCGTGCGTAATGACCCACACATTCAATTTTATGTGCCTAAGACCTTTAAAATGTATCAAATCTCATCATTGTTAGTATTTGCATACCTGTAATAAGACTAGTAAAGCTTTCGATATTCAATGTGCTTGCTCTTGCATCTTTGTTCTCAATTACATAGCTACTATATAATTCATTTATTTGAGAATCTTTGCCAGTTTTTACACTGGGGTAAGTTTGGAATAGTCCACTTTTGCGTGGGAGGGAGATGGACTGAAATATGCTGTATTTGCTCCCAAGCAAATGTCGGCCTCTCTAGTGTTCTTTTATGTTTGTAACTTGCAATTAGCCTTCGGGTATGAATTTGCAATAAACTTCTCATATAAATCAAGAACAATTGTGGTTTGATCTACACTCTATGAATGTGAACAAGAAAGAATACTAGTAGTTATATTCTATTAATGTTAGATATAATATTGATATTTTGTCGTACGTCTTGTATATTGTTATGATTTGTAGTATGCTGTATGTATCAGTGGTAGTCGCTACCAGCCTTGTTTTATTACTGCCTGGCTACCACTTGCCATTTGTTGCATCCCCAATAAATGAAATGAAATGTTTCTAACTTGAACCAGTTGTAGATATAGAAGCGAAGAACAACAACATATAACAAATAGATGAAAATTTATGAGCGGTTTAAATAACTGTCTTTGATTATGTTTATTTCAACCTTCTGTTTCTTCTTCATTTTCTTCTTCTTCTTCTCCAAACAAATAAGGCCAATGACCTGAACCAGACGTCTGTCACCATGGTAACTGGTGTTGGGTTACATCATGTTGCAATTTTACAGCAGGAGGGATTTAGACTCCTGCCTGACCATATATATGAACGTGTTTGAGTAAGAATTAACACAGCAGACCATATGCGAAGGTTGACATTATACATTTGCTTTGCAATTGTTAACTTTCTAGTTTGCTATCAGTTTTGCAGGTAAGGGGGCAATCTGCAAGGGCGTCTACGACCACAGCTCCACTAGCCACGGTATCCAGATATGTGGACAACGTAACGACGGTTAACAACGCATCCACACCAAATACAACTATTTCAAATTCAACGAGTTCAGGTGAATATTTACATATACTTATGGATTTGGTGTCTCATGCGTATCCTCTTGCTAAAGTGTTGTAAAGATTCACTCTTTTACTTAATAAATAGCTATAATTTATTTGCAAAGTCATCCCTTCACTTATTATTTATTTGACTTTTGTATGATTGATTTGAAATTATTTGATGTGTGCCTATTTTAGACCACTTATTCTTCAATTACTCAAGTTTGTGCTTACCATTAAGTTAACTTATTTTAATTTGATTGTACATAAGTTTGTTAAGTTATTACTTTATGTTAAATTGTTATTATTTTTATTGTGTTTGGGAATTGCCCCCCGGGTACATTGAAAAGCACCCTTCAGGGTGTTTTATTCCCTGGCTAAATAAACAATAAACAAACAAACAAACACAACAACATATCATCTCTTGTCATCTACCACTCGGTATAATCGTTTGGGGTACCACAGCAGAAGATCTGACAACCAGTTTTCTCCATCTTTCACGGTTTTCCTTTTTTTTTTTAACGTTTCACATATTGCCTCAGTGCCTGTCCATTGATGTTATCCTCCCATCTTTAATGTTACCTACACCATTTTCTTCTACTCTACATACACGCAGAGGTTTGTGCCTTGGCTTATTTTTGGCGTGTTTTAGGCTTTTTTATCGGGCTTTTTTGTACTGGTATCTTTTTGGTTGTTTGGCTAGCACAAAAAGCGTACAAACTCGCCAAAAATCAGCCAAAGACCAAACCTCGAGTCGAGTGCTTGGAGAGTATCTTTCTTCCTCTCAGGACTGTTCTTTGTATAATGTCTCAACAAGTATCAACGTTACTTTCATCATTATCATCATGCCTGCGGATTATAAATCCGGTGAGGTACACTTGATAAAGTTACTCCAGTATGTTCTATCCCTCATAGCAGACACTAATGCAGTCCCTGCGAGACCAGTGTCTCTCTCTAACATGGACAAAAGTGTAGTATAAGGACGTCCCACTCTACGTCTCCCAGTAGGGAGCCACTGTATTAGTCTACCAGCTGGTTCGTTACTACGAACAACATGCCCTGCCAGGGTGAGCCTATACGTCGTCGGACTACAGACAAAATGGGCGGGAGAGAGCCATAGTGTTGTTTGTTTGTTTGTTTGTTTGTTTGTTTGTTAGATGTTGTCTCCATGATCAAATGAAACATTATAGATCATTATACACTGTTCTTGACATTCTTGTATATGTACCGTCTAGTTTCTTGCTCTTTGAAACTTGGCAAAAAAAAGGTTCTGTATTTTTTCCGTACACACAGGGCCGCTGACAGCACTCGACGCAGAGAGCACCAGCCGGATGATTATCCTGATCGTGGTGTCGGTGTTGGTGGTTGTCGCCGCCGTTACCATCCTTGTGATGTGGCGGCGAAGTCGCCGCGGACTCCCCGGGCGACCTAACGGCCAGGTCCCGCGGCCCGGCCCCGCCGAGACAGAGGACCTCTCCACGGTCCTACAGAACCCCGGCTTCATCTCCAGCAGTCGCGGGGAGATGACGGAACAGTTGTCGGGGCTGCCGATCAGACTGGCCGACGACGACCCTGACGATTCCACGGTTTACCACGAACTTCGCAAGCCGTCGCCCAGCCCAAACGAAGAGCTCATGGACGAGTTTTACCCCATAGAAATTCCAGAAGATGACAGAGGATGATTCCAAGAGGTCGTCGGTATCCATTCTATGGATCAGTATTTATCTTAACAGCTCTCTGAGCTCGAGGTTATTTTGAAAGTTCATCTGTGTTGGTAGAAGTCATTATGAAACAAGTTTTAACTGCAATATCCACCACAAGAAATTGGACTCACCCAAATTTTCGACTGTACGAATTAAAGAGGGATTAAAGAGGCCATCTACATCGGGGCATTGCAACCATCCCTCAACAGAGCTGGGGGGCGCCACAGGCTTTCTGCGACCTATGACCCACTGCTCGCGCAGTCACGTGTGTTATCTGCGTGACGTCACGGAAGTGGTGGATTGCTCATTCCTTAACAAAGACTGGAGTTGTACAGTCGAAAATTTTGGTTAGTCCAATTTCTTGTGTGGGATATTGCAGTTCAAACTTTTTTCATAGCTTTCTGAGGTACCTGGTCCATAGAGTCTTTTTCTATCGGCCATACATGTGCACGTGCACTGGTAATAAAAGTTGAAGCAGAATAGAGAAGCGTAGTTTCTGGGTGTACCATTACCCGTGATAATATGTTTAAGTGATTCGTACAAAATCACAGGCCCAAAGGGCGTTAAACGTTTAAACATATGAATGCTAGTCAAAGTGTTCTCTGGCATTGCAGCTATAGTTAATGTTTTGTTGTGGCGTTTTTATTATACATGTAAAATCGACCATGCAGGTCGTGGTCTTGAATGTCTTTGCACAATTGTATATGTAAGATATTTTGCAAAAACATGTTGTTGTTTACAAAGTTTATGATGCGAATAATGTTTGTATGCAAGAACTCATTGCATTAACGTAACACATGTGTATCCTGGATGCATAGTGACATACACATTGTCAAAAATACTTTTTTGAGCTAACCTTAACTGGTGCTATGTTGAGCTGACTATTTGTCTATTACGCTTGCAAGCTGCAGGATACCGAACTTTGTTCTTTTTCTAATGTCACTGGCACAATAGACCGATCCCGTAGCCCCGCCCACAATTAGCTTTTCAACCAATGATAGCATGGCAATTACCTGTGCGACCAATGACAGAGTGCCTGCGTATTCGTCAAATATATTTGCATTTCTACGTTTTGACGGAGGTGGCCTGTCATTGGTCGCACAGGTAATTGCCATGCTATCATTGGTTGAAAAGCTAATTGTGATGGACAATTAGGGTCGGTCTGCTGTCACTGTGCTTTGAATAAATATACAAGAGTAATGCTTACCATTGCAGACAATTTGTGAATGTGGAAAAATAAAGTCAGAAAAGAATAACTCTGTCTTCTTCCTGATACTGTAGTGAATACTGGTGTCTCTTTCTGTGCAACATATTGGAGTTTATTTTGAATAATCTATTTGAAAATACAACACAATCAAAAAGATGTAAATGAATTTAACAGAAAAAGACAATAAACATGATTTTTGACACCCCAGTGGCACTTAATTTGTGACAAATAATTGAGTCAGTTGGATAGGCTATATGATAATAAACGTTCATGCCCCGCCTTATCCTCGGTGTATATGGTGAGATAATCCATTGTCAGCTCATAAACCACCTCGTTCGCTACGCTCACTTGGTGGTTTATTCCGTAGTTATCGCATCCGACCAGGGATTATCTCACCATATACACCTCGGGACGAGGAATTAACACTTTATTGACCAATCCATGCTATAGCCTGACTCGACACGCAATGCCAACTTGAACTGGCCTATCTATACACATACATGGCGCAACAGTGCACCTTCCATTCACCACAGTACAATAGACACATTACACACAACACAACAGAGCTAGCTAATGTTTCAATAGATCCCTCACCTAAAAGTCATACCACCAGACGTGATACGGCGAATGCAGATGAAGTTTACACTGTAACCAACGTTGATACCCGTTCAAAGAAAGATGGATCTGAGACAACTAAAATCGCTTATATACAGACCAGTAATCATCTTGCCGTTTTTGCTGGGTAAGTGGGCAAAAACTGTATTTTCATTGGCTGTGCAACGTGCTAGTTTGTAGTTTTGAATCCTGTCGTTGTTTAACGTATTTTTGTTGAGCTTTTGGACAATTGTTACAGCAAAGTAGATGCAGCTACTTTACTAGTAGTGGTTTCTTTCCTACTACGTATACGATTTGTAAATATGTACCACCAAATCATAACGTCTACTGGTAAATATACTAGTCAGCCATATGACCATATCAGATTCAACTGTAGATATTATACACTTATCGTAGTAGTGTGACGTTAAAACTAAAAGAGTAAATATACAAAAAATTATAATTCTGAATTGCAGGTTTCCTAGATGGTGTGAGCTGTTTACCAGGTGGGGTTGATGAAACTACGTTTGCTGGACCAAACGCCACAACTTTAAGCACGAATACAACCACAGGTAATACAATAGGCCAGTCTTTTGTTTCCGTAATGGTTGAGAGGACTAGAAAAGAAACCTGAGACTATATATTCCGAACAGTGTTAGATTGATTATTCCCAATTTGTGTTGAGCTACATTTAACTGTTGATGTAGTTAATTGATGTTTGTTATTTTGTCGACAATTTCACAATTTGTCACTGAACCTAGCCTGGTTACCAGACATATTATACCTCCCGAGTCCTACATCCTCTTCGCAAATAGCTATTTACGGGAGTTATAATACTTAAGGCCACACCAAGTAAATTTTATGGATGACATCCTTTGGAGACCCTAAATCTAATGCGAGAGGGCGAAAAAAAACAAGAAGGGCCCTAAAAAACAAGATGCCTAGATAAGAAATATACTAAGAGACGACAAATGTTAGGGCACAATTTGAATGAGGTGACACAGTGTAACAAGCAAGAAGTCTTTTATTCGTAATCAAAACAGCAATAAATCAGGTGTAACAGCAGTTGTCGTCCTGCCCTGTTCTCGCGTTACGGGTTTCACGTCAATCTGACGATATGCAACACTGTCGTGACTCTTTGGTCATAGTTACAGGAAGTGGAATTTCTTTTTTCTAGGAACAGGCCGAAATCAATGCGCGCGCGGCCGGCATCCATAAAATTTACTTTGTGTGGCCTAAAGGCATCCAATGCAGTTTTTAAGGCTTGGAAATCCGAACTTTCAAAGTCAATATTCTACCCACTTATCTACATACTGAGCTGACACCACACTATCCCAATGTATGTTGACCCTCATGGAGAAAAAAATGACCAAAAGTCTGACGGAAAATGGTTACTGGAAGGGCCCTGGGCTGATTTTAGGGTACCACCCATAAAATAAAGGACTCATCTTGGGGCGTGTTTCTGCAGTTTTAAATACCCAAAGTATGAAATACTGATTGACATGTGTTAATGTGAAGCAGTATGTTTCAATATCATAAAGATTGCCTTTTTCAGAATATTTCCAGTTCTGCTGCTCTGAAATCGCATTGGATGCCTAATAGGTCTGGAACCCAGGCTACACTGAACCGGTAGAGGTTGTATATACATGTACATGTAATGCAACAGAAACGCCGTATATCTGTTGATATATAAACAATCTACAGACAACCTACTGACAAGAATGTCTGTCAACTTTATTCTCCAAGCAGAGGTTTGGGTTTTGGGTTATTTTTGGCGTGTTTTTAGATTTTTTTATCGGGTTTCTTTTTTTGCACGGGAATCTTTCAACATATTTCTTGAGTTTGTGATGGATGAGCTGAAAAGTCTTGATCCCACTTTTCAGCTACATGACAACCTCTCTACTGAGGAGAGATATGCTGATGACACCACTCTTATAGCAGCTATATTTAGAAAACTTCAAATCTCTACAACAGAACTTGAGTCTGCATGTAAAAAATGGGGGTTAAAGGTCAATGCGGCAAAATGTAAAGTTATCACTAGTGAGGAAACAGATAACATCATGATAGAAGACACAGCAGTTGAGAAGGTCCCTGAATTTGTCTTTCTTGGAAGTGTCGTCCCTGGCACGACTAGCGACATTAAGAGGAGGATAGCGCTTGCTGCCTCTGCATTTGGTAGGCTCAGAAAAACAGTATGGAACCGAAGGGATATTAGCAAAAACCTCAAAGTACGGCTGTTCCAAGCACTTATCCTGCCAATTGCTACATATGCATGTGAAACATGGACCCTGAAAAAATCGGACGAACTTCTACTGCTATCCTTTGAAATGAGATGCTTAAGAGTGATACTCTGCATCACCCTGCGGGACCGCATCCCAAATGCAGAAATCCGGTCAAGACTTGGGGCGGAACAAACCATCACTGACAGGATACGCACTAGAAGGCTCAGATGGTTTGGGCACGTGATGCGTAGACCGACAAACACCCTAGTTTATAAGGCGTACCATCAGGACTTCCAAAACCCTAGACCCCGGGGAAGACCACCCAAGAGGTGGAAAGATCAGATCCAGAGTGACACAGGGATTACTCTAAGTGTAGCTGAGGCTATCGCTCTTGACAGAACTGGTTGGAGGAACCTGACGGAGGGGAGCAAGGGGCCAGTACCTGGCCTGGGCACTTAGGCAGGTAGGCAGGCTTTTATCGGGGTTTCTTTTTTTTTTTCTGGAATTTGTTTCCCTGGAATTTTTTTGGGGGGTGAAAAAAATTCCAGCAGTGCAAACAAGAAACCCCGATAAAAAGATCCTAAAAACACACCAAAAATAACCCAAAACCCAAACCTCTGCTTGGATAGTACATTATCTTGTGTGTGACTTAATGTAGTAAACAGTGCATTTCCATGCATTTTTGTTGGTACGACATCTGCTTGGTCAAGAGATCTAGAATGAGTGAACAGTCAAAGGTTTCTTAAAAAAAGAAAACTGAGAAAGAAATCCCGGCTACACTAAAGGTGAAAAGATATCAATAGTAGTAGATCTTGGAAACTCATTAAAGGCATCTAATGCAATTTCAGGGCGGCAAGACTGCAAATATTCTGACTAAGGCAATCTGTATTATTTTGAAACATACTATCCCACATTAGCACATTTGAATCAGCATTTCATACTTAAGCATTTAAAACTGCAGAAATTAGCCCCAATATTAGTCCTTTATTTTCTGGGCGGTACCTTAAAAATCAATCCAGTTCCTTCCAGTAACCGTTTTTCATCAGAATTTTGGGCATTTTTGCTCCATGAGGGTCAATATACATTGGGGATAGTGTTGTTTCAACTTAATATGTAGATAAGTGACTAGAATATTGACTTTGAAAAATCTGGTTTCCAAGCCCTAAAAACTGCATTTCTATATAAGGCCACACCAATTTAATTTTTTGTTTCTCGGATTTGCTCTGTCTATTTTTTTCTGATTTGCAAAAAAAAATATTTTAGGTTCTGAATCAACTGCAAAATGCTCAACGCTTGAAGAAAGTCCTTTTCTTCCTAGTTGTTAAAATTTTTCAATGTAGCAATGCAACTTTATTTCATTAAAAGTTCAAAATCTATTGCTTTGATTTCAAAGCAGCCTGGTATGTAGACTCCAAGGCTTATGTCGTAACATTTCCGGCTATCATATTGGGTGCCTTGGCCTTTTTTTTAATTTCATTTCGCCCTGTCGCTTTATATTTTTTTTCTGAAAAAATCCGAGAAACTACAAATTAAATTGGTGTGGCCTAATCTATCTTCTTTTCCTTTAATACAGAGCCGTACCACTACCAGGGATGGGCCTCGTACGGAACCAAAGTGATCTTCCCGACTGTAGCCTGTGTCGTGCTGGGGTTGGGCATGTGGATGGCCTGGGCGAAACGCCGTCACGAAAACCGCCGAAGACGTCGCGACAACCAGTACGAGGTGCCCGCCGAACAGGCCCGAACAGCCGAGCGCCACGACGAGATGGGGGCTTCGGCAGATGGCCACCCGATAGCACTGAACAACTTTGAATACATTCAGATGGAGGAACAACCTAGTCCTCAACAGTCTCCGAGAACACTTGCTCGTCTTACTAGTGTCTCTACTTAAGACAGGATTTTTGCGAGGCCGATATAAGGCCATGTTGATTTGATTATATGGATGACATCCGCGCGCGCATGAATTTTCGTTTCCGAAAAAAAAAGTTTTCGACCATACTGTAAATCGTACAAATGAGCGAATATATGTCGTATGTTGTAAAAAAAAGTATTGGAAAACTATACTAATGTCATAGAATGCCGAAATCAATTCAGGAAAAAAACAAAATGTGAAGAAATGAAAATGAAGAGTCTATTATTGTTATTCGCCATACTCTGTGTATTACAATGTAAGTCATTTGTTCAACCTTTGTGACCACGTAAATTTCATAACGAAGGAAACATTTTTTGCACTTTTTTTTTATTCGCACGCTCGCAATTTTGGGGTTCCCAGAGGATGTCATCCATATAATCAAATCAACATGGCCTAAGCTCCTTTTTAAAGCCATACTTCAAATGAGCGTGACAATATTAACCAATACACTACGTTAAGAATATGTCCTTGTTTTTAACATTCACAGAGCTGAAATATTATAAGTCGTTGACAAACGGTACTGGCTATCTGCGACATTTGGCCAACTTCCTTTTGGCCAAGACTCTCTTACTATAAAATGAAGTATAAGATTAATGATATCATAATAATTGTTTATTGCAAATTCTTGCCCGAGGGCTAATTGCAGGAACAGAAGAAACATATGGTATAAAAACAGACAATTAGTACACATAGAACCACTGATAACTACTAAGAAACCACTAGTAAAAACTACTGGGTTTGACTTCTTTTTTGAAAACAGAGGAAGACAAAACAAAAGTTATGATAAGATTCGAATTCGATCATAACATTTTATGATTTCGCCTGATATCATAAAGCAAGAAGAGTACAGTTTACAGGCCTTAGCACACGGTTACTTGGCAAAGGCTTAGATTTATACAGTGACAGAGCTATATTACTTGCATAAGATGTGAAAAAATAATCATGTATGCACCTGAATACATAATATAATTTTTTATCACACCATCTGTAGTTATTGATATGTGACCTCTTTCCGTCTCTGCACCATTAATAAAAGAAACGTAAATCTTTTGTATAGCTGTCTCCTTCGAACAATCACTTTGCAAACTATGGCCCCATTCCCACTAGGGTAAAATTGTCCGGATCGAGCCGAATTGATTCGTTTGAGCTGGTTTCAGCCGGATTGAGCCGGATCAAGCCGAATCAATTCGGCTCGATCCGGACAATTTTATCCAAGTGGGAATGGGACCTATAACGCAGATATCTCTGTATCTTAGCCTCCGTAGCAGGCTTATAGAACTGGGGGTTTGGTGGTCTTCGGCTGTTTTCTGATTAGCCCAGTTCTAAAAACGGGGGTAATTCAGCCAGGCCGGCTATGTTGTCTATATGCAATCAGAAAATAGCACATAAAAGCTCCCAAAGGCTATGAAGATCCTCAAAACCCCCAGTTTTTGGCATGCTATGGAGGCTATCTGTAAGTCCAGCTGAGATATAGAACACCTAACACTCGTCTACGTATATCTACGCCATATACTCACATTTCTCACAGACGTATCAGCTTTACGTTTAAGTAAACAGATGTGAACAGAAGGGCCCATATCGATGTACGGCAGACAGAAGATCGTGTTCCCTTCACCTGGACGTTGTGTCAACAACACGCTAAAAGGTAATCGTGTTATGGTGGAGCTTACAGGTAACGGCTCGTGAGCATCCCTTCAAAACAGCACAAGGTGAGCAATCTGTCATAATCAGGAATCTTTTTTTTAACGGAGTGGTTCAATGCAAGGCCTATGCGACCACTTCTCCGCATTGAACTAGAAATATGAGAGAAACATGGCTTATGTCAAGAGATGGCGGTGAACGTTTGATTTGAAAGCCTGTAGATTGTAGGTTGGTGAGAAACACTTGTCAGGGAGGGAATTCCAAAGCTTGGCCGTACGGGGAAAGAAACTTTAAACTGTGACGTTCAAGGAAAGCATAAGAGACCTACTAGGTACTATCCTTTTGGTTTTAACGCCAGTGCATATACTGAAACAACGGTGCTTCCTGATGTCTGTGGCGGTTATGCAAGAGTGGAACATCGAGCATTGGGTGGTCTCATACAGCTTCAAACTGCGACATTCGGTAGTTTACGAGATAATACGATTAAAAATTGTCTATCATAAGTATAATCTCTAGACCAAGACTGAAACAAACGCCAACAAAGAGCTATCCAGTACAAAGAGACTGGGGTACAAAGAACCAGGGTACCTATATTCGTCCCTTTATGGGTGACCCTTTACATGGTCATTTGTAACTGTCAGAGTGTGTCAGTCTAACTTTAGTACCCAATGCTACCGCAGTGTTCATAGTATTTGATGAGTGGTGATAGTCATATACTTAGCACATGGTCATGATGGGCTATGATAGAACCTCGTGTTGCCAAAGTATCCAAGTTTGTAACATGTGAATCTTACATACATGTAGTCACGTCCATCTGTTGTGCCGGTTGACCCAAACGATCGTCAGCAACAATCGAGTCCATGTAGAATAAACATGGCTTTGTACCTGACCATGATTTGTGTGACAATGCGCATTGCCGTTACATTTAGTCTAGACGACTACGAGTTGAGTCTTGGTGTCAGAGTGAATGCATCCATATAGTGCCCAGTTGTGGTCTACCATTCACGTGTCTTGATTTTGTTATCCGTTTTAATTTCAGACTTAAAATGGTCCGTTTCTACCGTGCTGTATGCTGGGTTGTCGCATGCTGTTGTTTACAAGGTAAGGATATCTGTACAAGAGTATCAGCGAATAGTTTCATCAGGTTGGTAAGTCACTGAGTAAAGAGAATCTTTTTACACAACCAAGTCTTTTATTCAGCCGTCGTTTCGGTGACCGTCTGTCACCTTCCTCAGGGCAATTCTGATATACTGATATTCTGATATACCAGTCAGAATTTCCCTGAGGAAGGTGACAGACGGTCACCGAAATGGCTGAATAAAAGACTTGGTTGTGTAAAAAGAGTCTCTTTATGCTTAATAACTTCGGACGTTATCTGTCAATAATTATGTGTCACTCATCGAAAGAATATCATTTCAGCAAGTATCTGAGATAATTTTATTGTTGTAACGTACGTTTGCTTCCACGTTATGTCACAACTCAATTCAGCTACTGTAAAACGACATAGCTGCTTATTTGTGACAAATGTATACTAATTATAAGTGTATAATTTAACAGTGTGCGTGTGAATAAAACCATTCTCTCTCTCTTTCTTTACATATACATACAATCAGTACGTTAATATAGATATACTTGTGTCTTCCTTTTCAGTGTTATGTACGGCGGACACTTGTACAGACTACACGGCAGATGACGAGCCAAAGCGCAGCGTGCAGTACAATGCCACCACGAACTCTACTCTACTCTGTGACCGCGGGCTCTCTACGGGGTGGTACCGCTTCACCAGTGCCGCGGGCGGGGAGATGCCCACCACCTGCCCGCCCAATTTTGCATGCGGTACCCGGGAACCCATGTGGTTAAACGGGGGCCATCCGGCCGTTCAGGACGGCGAGGTCAACCGAACTGTCTGTGTTCGTCAAAGCGATGATTGCTGTGGCTTACAGGTTGACATCCGGGTTAGAAACTGTAGCGGGTTCTACGTGTACTACCTGACAAGTCCGCCAGGGTGCGACATGGCGTACTGTGCAGGTAAGGAAAACTTAGCAGGTGCATTTCTAATTGCGGATTTAAAACTGTTTTTATTAAGAAGGAGCATATAAAGTTGGATGAGTTTATAACTGCTGTTAGAATGATATCTTTTTATATTTTCTATGTCCAGTGAAAACCCTCGAATAAAACCCATGGGTGCGTAATGTACTGTTGTAAGGCCATGTTGATTTGATTATATGGATGACATCCTCCGGGAGCCCCAAAACTGATGCGCGCGTGCGAATAAAAAAAAAGTTTTAGCAAAAAAAAAAAGTTTTTCATTATGAAATCTACGTGGTCATGAGGGTTGAGCAAATGGCACAGAATATGGTTTGGCGAATAATCTAGTCTTCAAGTTCATTTCTTTACAATTTCGCCTTTTTTCGTTTGATTTTGGCATTCTACGACATTGGTATAGTTTTTATTGATTTTTTTTTTGTAAGTTATGGTATATTTTTGCTCATTTTGCAACTGTTTTGTACGATTTACAGTATGGTTGAAAACTTTTTTTTTTTGGAAACGGCCGAAAATTCATGCGCGAGCGGATGTCATCCATATAATCAAATCAACATGGCCTAACTACCAACCCACAAATAAGTAAAAACCTTCAGACGTAGTTTTAGAAATAGCGATAGTTTTAGACCTTTTATTATGTAGATTTTGAAGTTATTTTGTACTCTGTTTCTATGTTCTTTTATCCTTGTTTTTTGCAATTAGCCTTATGGTAGGAATTTGAAATTAACTTATGGTTATAGGTCACTGGCCAGTCATTATGGCCAGTCATAAACACCTCGGGCAGGTCATTAACCCTTGATAATTCACAGGGACAGAGACGCCATGCCCTGCCGGAACAACCTCCTCAAATTCTAACTTCACACCAGGCTGTGCCCGTAAGTATGGCCTATAATATTACTAATAATCGACTAAATATTAACATAACTATTTTATTTATTTGTTTAAAGGTAAAACTTTTGTTCCAACACAAAAGATAAATGTTCTCACCTAGAGTTATCGAACAGTCACTCTGGTCTTCCTCATTTTATTTATTTTACACATTGATTGATTCTGAATACATTGTAATTGATTAATATTGTTGATGTAAAAGTTATAAAAATATTGATGACAATTCTTTAATATCCATAATCACATACATTGTATCTATCCTCTCTCTGATGGTAGAGTTTAACAACATCAAAATGGCAAAAATACTAAAATTGGCAAAATTACACATTTCATTTTCATTTACGCCATTTACATAACAGTGATATTTACGAGTCTTTATCATATTCAACTGGTTTTCTAGTTAATATCCTTGTGATTAGTACTAATGTCGACTTGTTCTCACAGTTCATTTAGTGACGCTGAAGAAGAGTGACGGATGTAACTCGAAACATCTGGAAGTTATCTCCATAATTTATCCAGTAGTAGAGTTTGATTTCGAATATTGTTTACCTGGATGTCTAACATTCATCAACGTAATAGTAAAATGTTGAACTTTATTCAAACACAAGGATTACACAGAGATAAAAATTTTCAACGACCACTGTCACCTTCTTCAGGATAATGAATGACCAATCACTTCAAACCATATTCATCAGGGCACTCCAGCCATCACTTAATAGAGACGGTGGATGATATAGACTCCCTGGCACGTTTGATCAATTGCTTATTTCATAGATCCGTAAATTCTCGTGTGAATAAGTTCACGTGTCTGTAACCGTAACTCTCGCAAGATTACGTTTTGAAGTGATTGGTCATTCATTATCCTGATGAAGGCGACAGTGGTCATTGAAAATTTGATTTCTGTGTAAACCTTGTATTGGAATAAAGTTCAACATTATTACTACCAACACAGATGAACTTTCATGATAATTCATTATCGTATATTTCATTTCATCAGGTCCCAACACCCCAGCTGGTACCACCAACACGGCGGCAGTGATCGTTCCTGTACTGTGTATCGTCTTCATGCTACTGTTCTTCGGCGGCGGACTGATACTTTACAAGGGCAAGCGCTACGGTCACGAGAGAAGCGTGCACGTGTCGCCCAGCCCCGTCAGAAGGAAATACAGCGTACCGACAATTGACGAGTGACGTTATTGGTTGATTGCACTCACGTGGCTTGTGACGTAGTAGGTTTAGCGTCCGCCATCTTGGTGGGTTAAAGACGCATAGAACTCATTACTAGTAGTTCAGACCTGACACATCTTGATTTTCTCTACCTCAACAGAAACATTTTTTTACCTCTGCACTTAAAAAAAACATACTATGGAGAATCCCATTTTAGAACTACATGTATGTGCATCTGGAATTACCAGCAGCCATCTTGGATCCATTGAACATCCACCAGCATGGAGGTAGAGGCATGTAGAGTACTAGATGTCAAAATCATATTCCAAGCCTGTACCAGATAGTTTTTCTTCCAACATCTTGTCAAAAGCTATATTTTGCTGATCTGTGAAGTGATTCTTCCAGTCGCCTACAATCCCTAAAGAAGAAAAAAAACAAGAAAAGTACATTAAAAAAAGAATCTTGCACTCCAAGTTTCTCCTTTATATACATATTCATAACACTAGGAAATGTGAGATTATAAATACAATCTAATGTACATTCTGAGTCATGGCAATCAGAGAGGGGTTGGTGGAAAAACCTGTCCAGTCCAGGAGGAGGAAAAACCTGTCCAGTCAGACAGTCTTCACTGGACGAGTTTTTTTTCACAAACCCAATCAGAGAGTGTTCAACACCTACCTTTCCTGATAAATTCTGCATTGGAGGTGTCAAAACGACAGCGTTGATCCGGGTGTTTGGAGTAGTTTGTCATGGGATTTTCGCTCATGGACCTGAACGAGCAGTGGTCCACAATCTTGTCTACCGCTCCACTTGGCAACTCACATCCCACAAAGTCTGCTAATTTCTTAACACTTCCATGTAAGTCCTGTGGATCAGCATGAAAGTTCATCTGAGTTGGTAAATTACATTATGAAAAACTTAAACTTTTCTCCAACTCAAAATTTGACTCACCAGAAATTTTCGACCGAATCACTCAGTCTTCCTCAGCTATCTGATGCTAGCTAGCTTCCTCAGTTCTGTTGCATCTGAGGTGTCACAGCACATCCACATAGAATCACCGGGACACACAGTGGATTTGGAGGGGGTCAGAATCTTGGATACTGAACAGGATTACTTCAAGAGAGGCATAAAAGAGGCCATATACATCAGGGCACTTCAACCATCGCTCAACCGGGACGGGGGGCGATATCGACTTCAGACAACCTTTGACCCTTTGCTGACGTCACACGTGGGAAAAATCACGTGTCCACAGCATTTGGGTCAGATAGCTGAGGAAGACTGAGTGATTCGGTCGAAAATTTCTGGTGAGTCAAATTTTGAGTTGGAGAAAAGTTTAAGTTTTTCATAAGTCCTGTGGATGTTTCCCCCAGAAAAATATAGGTATTTGTGACATGAAAAACTTAAAGATTGACTGCAAAGCACTACTATGTTCTGACATAAGAATATGTGTATGATATTCCACATTAAGTTACTGGTAATATGCGACATATCTGTTAAATGGGCACAATCATTAAATTCACTGTAAATCTTGAAGTATTAGCAGCAATTTTGTTCCTTTTCATGATTTTCATGGTGAGTTTTTCAGTCACCTTTCCACTGCATTTATCCACTGACGAAGTTCTGCATAAATAGAAACATAGTTTCTATGACTAAGTCTTGCTCGAGTTGCTAATAGCAGTAATTACCACCCCAAACAGCCCACCCATAGCTGCAAAGATAAGTAAATTTATTAGAGGCCAAACCCCCATGCACACCCTTTGGGTCACAGAAAGGATAGCCTGCAAAGTATCCCTAGCCCTGCCCAATTTTCCATAAACCCAAAAGCTGCAGGCTAGCCTGCCTTTTCCGCAAACCCATATTCCACCTGCTTATGACTGCACTGTATTAGTGTAATATATATACTAGTATATATATATGTACATGTATATTAAGAAGCATACCTTTTGCATATCTTCATATTTGATGAAGAGCACTGTAGGGTTGCTTCTATGAGCCCAGTATCCTAGGACATGGTCGAAAACAGATCCTCCAACAACTGTTATGGAGAAAACAAAAGAATAACAGTTGTTACTTCTTTGGAATTCACTGGCTGCCATATAAGGCAAAAGATATGCATGTAGAAGACAGTAAAAGAGATAACCATTTCTGGGACCTTTGACCTAACTTCTATCTGCGTACCAAACATCCTATAATAAATGGTTTATCGGTCAAACATTACCCATGCAATCACAGCCTTTTATAGCGCTGAAGTGATGAAGGCTTTACAATCACATAATACACATGATACATATAACATATTTGCTCCACACACTTTTGTGGAACTGTCGCAAGAGTCAGTGTGCAGCGCTAGCTGCCATTCGGCGCCACCAGGTGACCACAATACGACTTTCCCCAACCGAAGTTAGGTACCCATTCACACCTGGGTGGAGAGAGGAAAGTTGTGTTAAGTGTCTTTCCCAAGGGCACAACATCGGGGCGCAATTGTTCTATTCAGACATGTCCCTGGTACAACTCGGGATCAAACCCGTGTCTTGCCCCTTTCATACCCAAATGCTCTGACTACCATTACGCCATCCAACGCAAACACAGAAACACAGACAAACACAGTGAAAAGAACACAATGTTGTTGTATTTACCATTCCCTGCTATAAAGTCAGATAGGAAGGAGTCCCACGAGGCTGGTGTTCTGAAACTTCGGTTCATCCTGTGGAAATAAAAGTAGGAGACTGCCACATCTTTGGGGTTACGTGCTACACAGATCAGCTGGAACAATCAATATAGGAAAAAATGTTATAAATATAGTAGATATGATCTCAAGTAGCAACATACATACAGCCACGAAGTTTCATTCTTCTAAATAATATATACTTTTGATTTAGGTCATTATTACATGAAACTACATGTACGTGATACAATTACTGAATGGCACATAGTGTCATTTTGTATTAGAATTGAAATGCAGAGAAATGCTCCAATGAAAATGGTGTTAAGTACATTTTCTAAGGGCACAACATTGAGACCTGATGGGGATTCAAGCCCAGAATGTTTAGCTAGCTTCTAAATCTAAGTTAATTCTAACACGGTCTGCCTATTTACCGGAATACACATAAAAACACAGGAAAACACTGGAATACACATATACACATATATGATATACAAACAAACATGGGGACTGGCCGGGCCGCCTCTGCCGATTTAGTATTTAAGTGATTTCTTGTTCCCTGGGCTACGTATAAGCAATGATTGGATGTCCTTGGTATAAGTTATTTTATGCTAAAATACAGCGACTTAGGCTGTTATCTCATCAATGCAGGGTGTATTCCGGTAGATTTAAGCCTCCTATATGTGTATTCTGGTGTTTTCCAGTGTATTCTGGTATATAGGCAGACCCATTCTATTTTTAACAAGACCACCTTGCCACCTGTTGTTGTGGAATAATAACTGTTACAGGACAAAAGTAATTCACAGATTCGTACCTTTCCTCTTCCTTCTTGTAGCTGCCTGGGAAGCATGTTATAAGGTAGATGAGTTTTTCCAAGACGTGGTGAGGGCAGTTCTAAGAACCTGTCGTACTCCGTCTGCCCCTCTGGGAAGTACTGGTACTCCAGGTAAGGGATGCGGGTGTAGATGGGAGTGGTCTTCACTTTCCCCACATCTCCTCTATTGTAGATAAGAGACAGGATCTCTTCTGTCCACGTGGTGCCTGGTTAGTTTTGAAATGATGGGAAGAAAAAAAGATTCTTAAGGAAGACTAAATAAAGATTTAACTAGACAGGTAACAATTGCAAGGCAAATGGATAATGTTTACCTTTGCACATGGTCTGCTCCATTACTAGTAATTCTTACTCAAACACATTCATATATATGGTGACAGAAGTCTAAATCCCTCCTGCTATAAAATTGCAACACAACGTAACCCAACACCAGTTACCATGGTGACAGCCGTCTGGTTCAGGTCATTGACCTTATTAGTTTGGAGAAGAAGAGGAAGAAACAGAGGAAAAACAATGTTTTTTCTGTAGGACTGATTCTCTGCAATCTATCACCATAAAATTATAGTTAGTTGTAGAAATTAATTTGGTTGATAAGCGTCGAACAACTCACATCGCCAAGGAGTATTTTTTCAACCATATATTATATTTCAATTTGTGCAATCAGGTTTTGAGGTCAAAGGTCGACGACACCATGAGGCACTTTATGACAATATGTATTACATAATTTTAACAAAAAATGACACCGGAAAGGAGACTGAGGGCACGAAACCGACTGAATTTGATTACCATTTATACAATGGTAAGAATTTCTAGATCGTTAAACTTCAGACAAGGATATTGTACGAGTGGTACGGGGTATCAGAACAGCAAAACTTTGAAATTCAAAGTTTTGCTGTTCTGATACCAGACTCACTAGTGCTTAGACTTTGCTCAGTCAGACTTACCTGATCTTGGATACGTTGCCACAAAAACATCGTCCTCCTTAACCTCCAAAGTTTCAATATTCTTCAGGCAGTCTGCGTTCACTTTGCTGTTAAACAGAACCCCTTTATAAGTGAAATATCCGCCAGATTGCTGCTTCCTAGCTGACATGACGATTTGAGTGGTTTGACCCTTGACCCTTATTTAGCCCAGAACCTGATTACCAGACATACGATGCCTGTCAGCTTAACCTGTATGGCACCTGCTCAATACAGAACTTGAAATTTCCTCACACTGTCACAGAACTTGAAATTTCCTCACGAATGTGAGGTCAAGTCACAATTGATGAATCTTTTAATTATTTTGTACAAATTCTCAAACATGGCAACAACAAAAAACGGGGATATTTTATGTAACGTAATATTTCAAATGTAGATTGTTAATTAATTCCATGATAGAAAAAAAGGGCCACAATCCAAACAAAAATTAGAACAAGGACTGTTATATCTTTATTAAGTGCAACGTAATTAGCCAAGCCAGTTACAAAGGTACATTACTTGTCATCATTACTAGTTACATTTTGTACATTATGAATATATCAAAATGATATATAACCATTGTAATTGTGCAATCCATGCTAATAGTATACAACACATTGCAGTACAACAGTTACTATGTTATACATGTCAAACTAATTTGACTTGAAGTTTGCACCCATAGCTGTATTATTGTTTGGGGCATTTTTATATTACACAACATTTTGCAACAGAGAAGTGATTTTATAAACTAACACATTCAAGAATGCAGTTGTAGTTATCATATAAAACCCACATGTAAATTTATCATAAAATATGGCATATCCATGTTCTAACTACTTTTAAAATCTAGCTTCCACAAAATTTAGCTACAATTCAATGAAACCTGAGCAATATTAGAGTGACTAGACAAATTGCATGTAGAAACATCACAGCTTATACATTTATCATAAAATATGGCATATCCATGTTTCAACTACTTTTAAAATCTAGCTTCCACAAAATTTAGCTACAATTCAATGAAACCTGAGCAATATTAGAGTGACTAGACAAATTGTATGTAGAAACATCACAGCTTATACATTACAGAATACTAGTATTTTTTGTTGCACTGAAATATGTCCATGACACACATCAATGTTTTCTCATTGTAATTAGGCCACACCAATTTAATTTGTTGGTTCTCGGATTCGCCTCTTCGTTTTTTTCTGATTTGCAAAAAAAAAAAAAATTTGATTCTGGTCCTGAATCAACTGAAAAATGCTGATGCTTTGCCCCCAACAATTGAGGAAAGTCCTTTTCTTCCTAGTTGTTACAGTTTTCCCATCTATCATTGCAGTGGTTTGATTAAAAGTTCAAAATTCAATGTTTAAATTTTAACCCAGCCTTTTGTGTTGACTTCATGGCTCATTCCATAGCATTTAAGCCTATAATAGGATGCCTAGACCTGTTTTTATTCTTATTTTTTTTCGCCCTGTCGCTTTATGTTTTTTCTGAAAAAATCCGAGAACCAACAAATTAAATTGGTGTGGCCTTAATAAGTTATTTTAGTTATTACAACAGTTCATCTTCAAGAGCAGAAACAGTCTGCCAATAAGGGGGGCTTGCATGGCGGTGTCCTGACAATGCTCTACGCTGAATTCGGAAACTTCTCGATTACGCTTTATAATAAATTCCAAGTGGCTACAACGCATTACGTAGAATCAAAATGGCGAATACCCTCTACGCAAAACGCGCCAATTACATTCTACGTTGAATTAGAGTGGTCTGTCTACGCTCTACGTAGAATTGGAACAGCCAATTATGCTCTATGGAAAAGGGCATGCGGGCCCCCAATAAGGTAAAAACATGGAATGAAGCGACGTCTTAAAGTCTTTTGGCACAATGTTTGTCATGGTTAAGAAATAAGGCAGCAAAGAGAAGGTTTAAGGTAAAGTAACAGAAATTATAATTATGCAACACACAAACAGGGGTGCCAGAGTATACAGTGCAATTTTTCGGAATACAGTGCAATTTTATGGAATACAGTGAAATCGTATTATAAGTATACAGTACAATTTTAAGGAAGACAGTGCAATCGTATTAGTATATATACAGTGCAATTTTACTAGTAAAAATTACACTGTATAATAGTAAAATTGCACTGTATATTAATACCATTGCACTATATTCCGTACAATTGCACTGCTTACTACTACCATTGTACTTGTATTCCGTAAAATTGCACTGTATTCTGTAAAATTGCACTGTATTCTGTAAAATTGCACTGTACTGTGCACTGTGACAGAGTACAACTTTACCTGTAGCACACTTGGCAACAAGGTTAGGCAGCAAAGAGAAGCACACAGCACACAGAATTAAACCAAGGTTAAGGAAGTTAAGGGGGAGTTCAAACTCCCTGATAAATCTTAAAACACAGAATACCATTGATATCAAATATGGACTACATTATACTTGGAAGACAGAAACTCTGTTATATCCTGCACAGCATCAAAATCATGTTTCCATCAATTTTCCATTTACCCTGCTTGTCTATTACTCACCAATACCTTTAACATTTGTAGATCTACTGTATAACTACACGTACACGTACACAGAGATTGAAATACTGACTCATGAACACTCAGTTAATGCCTATTATGAAAGATTTTGGGTCAAAATAAAATTTGAACATTCAAAAAACAAAAAGACCATACTTCAACACATTTTCATACATGAACCTAAAGTTAATGTTTTGTTAAAAGCTGTACTACATCCTATGTGTTGGACATCAAGATGCACGCTATATAACCACACTTATTATGAATCAAATTTAAACTGTAATTACCAACACAACAAACTTCTTTGCACAAGGGATTAAAGATGCCATCTTCATCAGGGCATTACAACCATCCCTCAACAGAGACGGGGGGTGCCACAGACTTTCTGCAACCTATGATCCACTGCTCACGGATTCACGTGTGTTATCTGCATGACGTCACGGAAGCGGTGGAATTTTGCTCATTCCTTGACAAAGACTGGAGTTGTACTGTCAAAAATTTGGGCGAGTCTACAGTTTAAACTTGCTTCATAATGATTTCTACCAACACAGATGAACTTTCAAGATAAAACCACACTTATTTGTTGTACAAGATGAAGCTGGCCCCAATAGCTAGGCCCAGGATAGCAGTCAGTCCGATGGTGCTCAGTAGACCAGGGATGGACGGAGAATAGGCCTCATAAAACGAGTCAACAAATGGAAGAGCTGGGACCTCCTAGTGCGGAAAAATCAAAGCTTAATTAATCAATGAGTGTAAATAAGTACTTTTATATTTGCAATTTTCAAAGTCTGTACCGGAATCTACATGTATCATTACCACAGACAAATAATTTGCTGACTTTCTTTCCTCTGTACCCCAGGATGTTCATGATTTTTGGTAGGCAAGTTACTGTTGTGGAGACCAAGGTTAAGGTCGAAAATGGAATTCATGGGGGTCCTACATCACTGCAGTGGACCTTTTGTTTTTGTCGTTTGTGAACAGGATAACTCGGTATATGTAAATAGATGTTCTTGATTTTTGGTAGGCAAGTTACCGTGAACATTAAGTTCTGCAAAGGTGTTCATTTTTCTCAGACTGTGAAATTTTGGTACCGCACATATAAAGTAATTTACAGTATCTGCTTGATGCTCAACATGAATGCATTTACTGCAACAAAGCCTACAGTACATTCTTACAAGTTCCTACTCAAGTCATCTATTGATTGGTATCTACATGTATTGAATATTACTGCTAAAACAAGTTGCAGTCTACCATACCTGGGACTGAGGGGCATCTTGCCAAATTTGGTCTTTCTCAATTTTCCCCATGGCATGGAGGATCTAAAAAAAAGGGAAAATCTATCATTTTCATATGTACACATTGATCATAATAATAGATACTTGTAATCTAAAACAGATATTGGGAACCATAGCCATAACACAAAAAATATTTTAGTCATACACTATTATTTCTTCTTCATCTTCCTATACTGCCCATATGCTGAGAAATCTGCAATAAGTGACATGTTGGGGGAAAGTTGTGTAAAGTGCCTTTCCCAAGGGCACAACGTCAGTAGTCCGGGTACCATCTGGGATTTTTGCTCCACAACGCTCAAAAAAATCTGTACCATCCGGATTTTCACTCCGCAACGCTCGAAAAAATCTGTACCATCCGGATGTTCGCTTCGCAACACTCAATGAAAATAGCGCTGTACAGTGAAAATCTGGATGGTACAGATTTTTTTTAGCATTGCAGAGCAAAAATCCGGATGATACCCAGGCTGCAACGTCAGGGCATGTAGGTGGAATCGAACCCAGGACCCATGAGTTCCGCGCCACATAATGCTATGAATTTGGTACGAAAATGCTAACAAATTTTCTCCTCACCTCCCTAGCTGCCCTCTGGCCAGCCGCCACCGCCCCCTCCATGTAACCTGACCATTGGGTGGCCGTCTCTGTTCCAGCAAAGTAGATACGTCCAAAAGGCTCCCTCACTATCCTGTATGCAACAACGATTCCAACCCAGTGAAAAGTTGATCTATATAAAACCCAAGCTTCTTAAGGGCGGTTATACTGGCTATACAGATACAGTCAGAACATTCATTTCCTTTCTTCAAACTTTTGAAGAGTTGAATATACAATAGTTGTTTTTTTTTTTAATGTTGCCAGTGCCCTTTAAACCACAAATGTAGTTTCAATATCTTGGTATTACTGGGTAATTAAAGGGTTTTCAGATTGCAAAGTGCCTTCTCAGAAAATCCCTTTCATCTATACTTTAAATGAATCATTTGACTAGATGACACTGCACATACGTGTGTACAAGCAAAGCTGGGTGCATAATATTATGCACCTACCAGCCCAGAAGAGAGCAAGAAATAGCCATGCCTTGAAATACTAGAGTTATCAACCAAGGATTGAGGTGTTTAAGAATTCATTCTTTCCTAGAACTATCGCAGAGTGGAACTCGCTGTCACCAAGTACAGTAGGGGCATTGTCATTAGATAGCTTTAAGCAAAGCTAGATTTTAGAGTTAGATGTTCAAGGGTTAGGTGTAACCAGTCGATCGGTGTAATGTAGCCAGCTGCTGCCGTGCCGCGTGCCTGCAAAGCTGGTGTGTTGCGCCGAAAGGCGGTTATACAGATACAGATATACCTTAGTTCAGGTAAAATTGGAGCTGTGCAGGTACATGTATTTCTGTTGTCTACCTGCCAAACTGTGTGAGAACACCAGGGGGCAGCGCAGTGGTGTAACAGCCTCCTGAATACGGCTCCTCCAACCAGTTCTTCTCTACATAACAGGTGGGCTGGAAACAACAGTCAACATAAACAAAGCTTTAAGTTAGATAAACACATAAACAACAATCACACTATCATGAAAGTCCATCTGTGTTGGTAGTAACATGTTTAAAGTTAAACTTTAAGATCCAACACAAAGAGCTCTAATTTAGTTTTCTCACCTAGAGCTTTTGACCAGTCACTCTGGTCTTCCTCAGTGGACTAACTCAGTGAGACTAATGTCACAGTATGGGGTTTACCAGATGCATGTACCTTTGACCCAGTGTTGACGTCACACTTCAAAGAAGCCATGTGACAAGCCTCACTGGGTCAGTCTACTGAGGAAGACCAGAGTGACTGGTCGAAAGCTCTAGGTGAGAGAACTTCTTTGTGTTGGATCTTAAGTTTTAACTTGAAACAAACAACAATCATGTTTAATCTTCAACTATATAGAAGTGTAAAAAGGAGTTATTGATTGTTAAATTATCAACAGAACAGTTGAATCTCATTCTTACATGTAGCATTTCTTTCAGGCCAAATGCTTTAGCGTATCCTTTGCATATCAGGTCCCTCCTGCAAATAGAACAAGAGGAAAATGGTTAGTAAAAGGCCATGGGGAGTATTGAGATTTGTACCTACAAAGAAAAATGAATAATTTTTAAGTTTACTGAAGAAAAACATATTGTTTTTGCTCTGTTTCCTCTTCTTCTTCTTCTTCTTCTTCTTCTTCTTCTCCAAACCAATTTGAATAAGGTCAATGACCTGAACCAGACATCTGTCACCATGATAACTGGTGTTGGGTTACATCATGTTGCAATTTTATAGCATTTAGACTCCTGTCTGACCATATGAATGTGTTTGAGTAAGAATTAACATCTCAGCTGAGACCATATGCGAAGGTAAACATTATGCATCTGCTTTGCAAATGTTACCTTTTTAGTTTGGAGTTAAGTTTGGGTTAAAGGGTTACAAACAACTTTGTGAGATTGTGGAAATGTACATGTAGCTACTTCTTGTGTTGAGATCCAATTCACTAACAAATCAGAGAAAATTATACAATCATAAAGCCTCCCCCTTACCAAAAGTACCATGTAATCACTGAAGATGGAATCAAATTGTACCTTTCATCTTCACTATAGTTGGTGTACTTCCTGGCTTTGTCAGCAGCAACAAATCTGTTTTAAAACAAAAATGGTGGAAACATGGATAATGAATTTGAGGAATTCTATTCATATCATAACACAAAACATCTTGAGTAAAATGATGGGGAATATTAATGAAACAACATTTGGGACATGAGCAGATGTTTCTAAACAATAATCTCTTTCAGATTATATGCTTCTTAGATTAATAAAACAACCTACATGTAGTTGCCTTAGGCCACACTGATTTAGTTTTATGGATGACATCTGTGCACACACTGATTTTCGCCCAAGGCTATGGCCTGGGTGCTATCTTCCATAGTCCATGGTAGCTAGTGACAGTAGGGAGCCGGCGGTAACTACGGAGGATGGCACCCAGGCTGCTGAAGCTCCACGGAACTCAAGAACTCAGTACACTGCCGATTATATTATTGAATACAAAACAAATTGCAATAATCATCATTAACATGAAATATTATACATTAAACATCAAGTATAATACATTAAACATCAAATACTGTACAATGCAATATCAAGCTATATACACATGTAATACATTATTTACAAAAATATCAATGTTTAAAAACTGTTGTTATGTGCTGACCCAATGATGGCAGGGTAGGATCCGTCAGGCTTGGTGTCATCTAAGGTAAACTCCACAGGACAGTCATCATCTTCAATAACACCCATCCCTGACAACCCTGGAAAGAGGGGACAAGATAATTAAGTTCATCCTTCTGACACCTTGCAGTGTGGCAGGGTTTGTCTTCATTTCTATATAATGACAATAACTACATGTACTCAAAAGATAAACTTTCCTAGAGTTAACAGAAGAACTGTAACAACAAACAAAAGAAATATGGACTGATGTATCTGATTAGGCCGGAGCCTATTTCATTTCTCTTATTTTCTAAGTTATTTTAATGGATGACATCAGCGCGTGCATTGATTTTTGCCTGATTTGGGCCTGAATTTTGTTGCCTTCTGACAGTGGTCAACATGCCGAAAATGGGCAAAATTGCATGTCTTGTCATGCCGGAATTTGGATGGCAGATAAACATGAAGAGAGGAGACAATACAATTATCCTATGTATTGTTTGGACTTTTACTTTGATGCAGTGCTTTATTTCCTTCCTTTTATATGTTCCCACTCAATCAACACCATTTGTAGAATAATTGAAAACTTTCATTTTTCAAAGTTGTTTCAGTGACAAATGGATGTTGTAATAGTTAGCAGTAAAGTTACCACAATATACTAGGTATCATTTCTTGTTTAACAGGGTTTATGATGAAAAATGTAGGAATCTTGTTTCTTGGGGTCTGCCTTGTTTTTTTTTTGCCCTTTTGCACTAGACTTGGAGTCTGCGGAGGATGTTATCCATAAAATTTACTTGCTATAGCCTTATCAAAGAGCGACATGTAATGTCCAATGACCAAAACTAAGGACAGATATACAAAGTACAAAGGCAGAAGAGGAAATTAAAGCATGAAACAAAATATGGCAATATTATGTACCCTTCTCTTGCCAGTAGGCCTTCTCGTAGTACATCATAGTTTTGATGACAGAGCCCATGGGCATACGCTGGATCATCTGGTTCCTCACAGGGGGGAGACTGGGACTGAAGGACACCCTGAGCTGCAGGGGAGGGGGGATGGCCACGATAGAGTACTCCCCCTGGAAAACAAATCACAGTTCAGAAGAGGTAAAAGGTCCCAGAGGCTAGTTTAGGCTGTAGGGTTAGTGTGCTGTTAATCTACTGTGTCTTGGCATCTGTGTGGTGTATTGGTAGAGCAGCCAACTGGCAAGCAAGGGGACCCAGGTTCAATCCCCAGGGTTGGACCCAGACATGTCTCGACATGCACCCAGATGTTGTGCCCTTGGGAAAGGCACTTAACATGCATTTCCCCCCTCAGTTAGAGGGTTACTAGGGTTGTCTACTACATGTGCAGTCAAGTAGTTGGTGATCTTGCTTTTAGGCAACAATTTGATTCCAGGCAATTGTTTATCAACTAACTTCTGGAAAGCATTTCAGCACTAAGGTTAGAATGTTACTATATATTTTCCTCATTGAGTGCATTTAGTACTGAACTAAACTAAACAAAACTAGAAAGGTAACATTTGCATAGCAAGTGCATAATGTTTACCTTTGCATATGGTCTGCTCTGTTAATTCTTACTCAAACACATTCATATATGATATATGATCAGATAGAGTCTAAATCCCTCCTGCTATAAAATTGCAACATGATGTACATTGTAAACCAACACTATTTATCACGGTAACAGACAGTCTGGTTCCAGTCATTGACCTTATTGGTTTAGAATTCCAATTTCTAAGGAACCTTAACCTATTAACAAACAAGCGATCCTCTTTCAACTTGAACAATGAAGTAATGCACACACGTCAAATGGTTATTGTTACCTGAAACCCGTCTCCACTCAGTGTATCTACGGTGATGCCTGTCTCAGTCTGCGTCACCTTGGAGACCGAGCTGTTCAGCATCACCCGGTTGCCTAGCAACTCGGCCAGCCGCAGACTGATCTGCTGGGTCCCTCCCACCAACTTCCTCTCCTACAACAGTAATACTATAGTTGTAATCAATTTTAATAATCGTTTATTTTGCAAACTCATGCCCGAGGGCTAATTGCAAATACAAATTAAGAAAAATTAGTACAGAAAAGTAATACAGAACTAGACACAAGAAATAAAAACGTAACTCCTACATCGAATTTTTTTTAACACAGAGAAAGACAAAAGATCTCACTTTTTCTGTAACGTGTGCATTTTTTTCAGATATTGTTTAATGAAAATGACAGCTACATGAAGCTATTTTGGATACCATATTTTTCGAATTTTGTATATGTCCTTGTATAACATTAGATGTAATATGGAAAAAAGGAATGTTTGGTTTGGGATATAAAGCTATTGCTATTCGAATATCATAAAAGACTTCTGGGTTATTTTGCATGTTACACGTAACGTTGCATGTATAAGAAACAGAATGATACTAAGTACATTGTAGTTGTACATGTACAGTGTGATTCTTTATTCAGTTTCCCCTGCAAGTTCCAGAAAAGAGGTCCAGAAATAGAAACACAAGTACAGTATGTTGTATAGTGTTAATTGAAGGGTCTGACTTCCTGAAGTCCAGATATAGCAACGTGAATGTCTAGTAATTGTGGTGTACTGAAGTAATCAATGGCATTAACCAGGAAATAGGCAGGGTCAAAAATAGGAACGTCTAGTTACTGTGTTGTAATTGGGATAAATATATGCTTGGGGACCAACCAGCAAATGTGGGGTGGGGTGGAGGGTTTTTTTATGGTGTGAGTTTCATTTAAACTGTCCCAAATATGCAAAGTAGGTAGGTAAATATGCATAATACATTATGTAGTATTACAAATGTGTGTAATCTGTGTTGGATATTCTAAGCTTTGAATGACTACTATTGTCATAAAATGGAATATCTTTCTACTTGAAATGACCTCCTTGGCAGGACCTAATGGCTGCAGTACTGTAATATGTAGGTAGGGGGCAACCTTAGCCCATCTCACCTGTCCACCATTATCAACAGAAAATATTCTCTTCACTCCTAAAGAACAAGGTAGAGGAAAGAAAGGTGTTATGTCAGAAGAGAATTACACCAAGCACACCAATGCACACCAGTTATAAATGCAGAAAGAAGCTGGCGTATTAATTGCAGAAGGGCAGTTGTATTGGTTATACAGATATAGAAGCTGGCATATTCTCCAAAGGGCAGAATACAGCACCTCTGTCTTAAATGTATAATATGTTATACCTGGGCCGTGATAACATTCGATACAATTGTTCCAGCCCGTGTACTATACAGCCTGGGTTTCTATTTGCTTATCACACGGGCTTCCAAATGTTCCATAGAATAGTTCAAATGCATTTTTGCCTGAGCCACATGCACCACTTTTGAAATTAAATTCGAATAGAATACTGGGTTCGGACGTTGGAATTGATGTTGTTGCACTTTTGGGTTTAGGGACACCAAATTTTGGCTCAATTCTGTGTGTTTTCTAATGTGGGCACAACATAAATGAAATACAACACGGTGTATTCTGCATCACCCTCGGTCCCAGCCCTCCCATGGATCGGATCTCCCTCCAGCCTTCAGGCGATCCGACGCGCGGTCGGGCTGGTACCTCGGGTGATACACCGCGTTGTCGTCCATATGTATTTTCATATCAAGTCCTACCTCCACACTGCTTGATGTACCACAAGGCCCACAGAGCGGAGACCTCGTGTGGCTCTGACGTCATGTTTATGTGTATGAACATGTCTGCAAATCTCCGCACAGAGCTGCAAAAATACAGGCAAGAAATTAAAATCATCATACAGGTTTCAATAGAATCATTGCCAGAGATCAAATTCAATTTTGGGTCCGAAAATCAAGTTGCTACGGATATAACTTCACAAGCTAATATTTAGAAACACATTGCAAAGATGATTTGTAAAGAATCAACCCAAGATTTTATTCATAATTTCAGTAACTTTCTGACTTACCTTGTCCATACCAGTTTGTCGAACACATCTTTCATGGTTAGACTGTCCCATTCTTTGGCATGGGGAGCCTTCCAGGGAGCTTCTGGGGGAATCTGAAGAACAAATGAAGGAATGAGTGAACAAATGGGTAAAGAAAGGAATGAATGAATGGATGGATGGATCGATGGATCGATGGACGGATGGATGGAGATATGAATGCAAACATTTTTCTGATCATAGCTGTATTTCAATGCAACAGATAACACATGAAACATGAGGTCATTCAGACAACAGTAAGAAATCAGCATATCTATAGCAGTATCAAAAAGTCATAATTATGGACACACAAACAACAAGACAAACACACCAAAAACAACACAATTGTGGGGTCGTGTGGCATAGCGGTAGCGTATTCAGCCCAGACTCAAATGGGCGAGGGTTCGAATCCTGCCCGCGATGCCACCGATCTTGTGCCTTTGGGAAAGGCACTTAACACGACTTTCCTCACTTCACACAGGTGTGAATGGGTACCTAACTTCGGTTAGGACGTTAAATGGAGGTCCCGTGTTTGGGAGAGCCACACCCCACGCACGTTAAAGAACCCACCGTGCTTATCGAAAAGAGTAGGGGACCTTCCTGGTGTGAGTGGTTCAAACCTTACAGTCTGGTCTCAGGTTTGACATCTTTGAAGAGGTGATAGTCACCTGTTATGTCAATCCTTCTACAAATGTGGTAAATCGTCAGAAAATAAAATAAATTTAAAAAAAAACCTCCGTACACAGAAGCAAAGAGGACACCTACCTCAGACCCCATCCTGTCCAGGGTTCTGAAGAGATGTTGCAGGTCCAGTAGACACACGGGGTTGGTCACGGCAACTTGTTCTGAATCAACCGTGAATTTCTTACCCTGAAATTGATAAAACTCTAACTCAGCTTTTAAGGTTGGACCCCACTCAGATACCATCAATTGTTTTGAACAATAGATAATTAAATGGGGATTAGCGTCTAACCCTAACAATGACAAAAAAACAACAACATGGCAGCCAAGTTTTCACAGGTGATTTTGAAAGAGACTTTTCAAACAATGGAAAATTATGTAAGAAAACCGTGAATGACATTTATTTGCAAATTTGGATTAGGGTTGATCCAACTTACTTTGTAAAGAAATGCGCAGAAAATTTACTTTTGTTATTGCCCTAAGTTACATAATGCAGCTTTAAGGTCTGACCTTTCTCCATACTGCAGATGTTCCCTCAGTGTTGATCTTGTACATCTGTATCCCCAGCTCTTTCACCAGTTTCAGCATGTGGTTCTGGGTGGGACCAACATAGGCTCCGCCCACATCAACATACCCAAAACCTGGGCCCTGCAGTTCAACAGGAATCAGATAGAGGGGGCAAGATTAATGTTTAACCTCCCACCTGCTGAGTTAGTCTTTTGGATGTAGGATTATGAGCAAGGTGAGGGTTAAGTTTAAAGCATTTACAGCTAGCATTAAGTTTCAAAATGCAGTATTTTTTTATATTAAACATGGACAGACAGCGTACATGTATATCCTTTTCTTTTCCAAAGAACAAAAAAAAAACTAATCTGCATGACAAAATAAGATACAAAACTGCGATGTGCAGTTATACCTTGATAGTGTGGGTGCGTCCGCCGACACGGTCCCGCGCTTCCAACACGATAGTTTCCACGCCATGCTCGTTCAAGAGTTTGGCAGCACTGAGGCCTACAGTATGACAGACAGATGTACGTACAGGGTAATTGAAAAGTTAATTGCAAATTCGTGCCCGGAGGCTAATTGCAAATTACAAAACGTAAAAGAACAATGAAACAGAGTACAAAATAACTAAAGTCTACATGATGAAAGGTAGTTGTCTAAAAATATAGCTATCTCTAAAACTATGTCTGAGGGGTTTGACTTCTTTTCTGTAAACCATGGAAGACGTAATGAGGGCCCGCAAGCCCTTTTTTGTAGAGCGTAATCGGCCGTTTTAATTCTACGTAGAGCGTAGACGGACCGCTCTAATATTTTTGCGTAGAGCGTAATTCGCCGTTTTAATTCTACGTAATGCGTTGTAGCCACTTGGAATTTATCGTAAAGCGTTATCAAGAGGTTTCCGAATTCAGCATAGAGCGTTGTCGGGACCCCCCCTTGCAGGCCCTCATACAAAATGGACAGTCCCTCTACTAAAAGCTCTTCCAGATTTCATGGCTGACTCTCACATGACTGCTTCACAGTTTAGGAGCATATGTAAACAAGATTAAAATTCCCCCAATGTGATGCTCTGTTGGAACCCAGCTAAACCAACTTTTCAATTATTCGCTTCCAAGTTGTTGCTGTTTATGTTTGCTTCTTTGTTTTTGTAGTTGAGCAGTGACTGTGAAACATGCAAAAAATGAATTTTTTAACGATTTACATCAGCTGACCTATACTAGTAAATTTATAACGGTCAGCGGCTGCCAAGGCTAAATCAGCTGAACAAACATACCTTTGCTCCCATACTCAGTTTGAACGGTCACTTCAGACATAGGAGGTTCTCTGTAACCTCTTTGTTCAGACACAACATGTATAACTAGTACGTGAGCAGAAGTTTAAATGGAGTCACAAGTGACATATATACTAGTACACACATGATGGGGGCAAATGGAAGGACATCCGATTTGGAATTTAAACAAGACTGTGGCAGTTGGCTGCACCCAAGCAAATTTGGAAGCTTAGTACATAACGTTACACTCACCATAAATATTCCAGTTAATGTTTATTTTGGTTAGTTGTTGCTGAATGGGAAACTACCAGAGCAATGGCAGACTTCACCCCTTAACCCTTAAATGCTTTGCGACCTACCAATCCAGTCTGATAGACAAAAATAGCAACTATAGCATGGCAATACTGCATTCTGTACTAAGTGTATTGGGAGAAATACATCTAGACTGACAGACAGAAAAAACAAATGATTAACTGTAACGTTACACATTTTCTATGTCATTCCCTTTGGATGAAGTTCTAATTGTGGACTTTTTAGCATTAATTTGACACATGTAACGTTACTAATACTAGGTCAACATTGATGTCTCATTCAATTCAATGCATGTTTCTAACCTAAAATTGTTAATGTTACCAGTTAGAGTCATAAAAATGGTAATAAAAATGTCGACCTGTGAATTATAATGTTGCAAGGGTGTTCTATGTTATAAACTATTGTGAAAGTGTGTAAAAAGTCGTAAAAAACGGATAAAACATTCAAGTGTTTGTATTAGGCTTGGAAATATGGGCTACAATGTTTTCATTTTATCAGGAAATTCTGTTACACAATTGATGCTTGTTACTCTTAGTAATAAGAACTCATTTGCTTAATGTAATAAGAATAAACATTTTTAAATCACAGGTGTAAAGAACAATTCCTTTTGCTATCATATATTAAGAAAAGTTGAATACCACTAAACTCACATTAAAAACAGTTTGAATACAAACCTTACCAACAATGAACTTGACAAAGCTGCAGCTAAAATATGCAAGAATATGGCATAAAATATCCTGCTCTTCTTTGCATATTTTAGCATTTAGCCGCATATAAAAGCCATAAAAGAATTAAGTTCTGATAGACTAACGTAAGACACTTTTATTTCATGTCAATATAACACTCTGTTTACATTATTAACATGATGTCCTGTTACGGTTCCATTATTTTCTTTGTCCAGACCTTGTAGTAACCGCCACCTCCTTGTAATTGCTTGAAACAAGAAACCCAGACACACCTCCTTTCCTAGTCCTTATATAATAGATGCTCTTATTTCAAATCATACAGATTTTTCTTACCGCTCAAGCCTGCGCCGACGATAACGACTTGTGTCTTTGTCCTTCCCGTAGCCATCTTCCCTCCGCCTTCTGAATCCGGACAGGAAGCTCAGGGAATGTAAAATTGCAGAAGGTAATTTTTGCAGCGACAGCTCCGGCGAATGTGTGATGTTACCGCCGCTGTGTCTGTGTTAGATGTGTGTTAGGGTCAAGTCAGGGCAAAGGTTACACAGTAGGGACCGTTCGTTTTTAGTGACATCGCTTGGTCTCAGAAACATAAATACGTTTTATCTAAAAGTCGCTAGGTGGCAGTTTTGCACGGCAAGTTTTGACTCCTACGTTGATGCCCATTCGAAGTTGCGAATCTTACCTTCGCCTTGAGGTTTCATACCTTGATTAGGAAGAAAGAAACATTCATGAAGTTAGCTATCAAATCTACAAATTAGAACCTCATTTGTACAATTAATGAAAAACTACTATGATACCTCATTAGAATAAGGCCACAGCAAGTCGATTTTATGGATGATATCCTCCGCAAACTCCATATCTAATGCGATAGGGCGAAAAAAACTAAGTGGGCAATAAAAAAACAAGATTCCTGCATTTTCAATTTTTGACATCATAAACTTTATCAAACAAGATATGATACATATATTGTGGTAAGTTAACTGACCTCTATTACAACATCATTTGTCACTTAACAACTTTGTAAAATAAGTTTTCAATCATTGTACACATGGTTTTGATTCGGTGGGAACATCACATATGCACAGCCACCATCACATATAAAGGAATGAAATACTTCGAACACTGCATCAAATAAAAGATAAAACATTAAATCAGAGCCTTGTTTTGTCTCCTCTCTTCATATTTATCTGCCATCCACCTTCCGGCATGGCAACAGACATCTTTGCCCATTTTCGGCATGGTGACCACTGTCAGAGGGCAACAAAGTTTCTTGTTTTTATTTCCAAAATCAGGCGAAAATTATTGCGCGCGCTGATGTCATCCATAAAAATTACTTGCTGTGGCCTAAAGAACTTCATCGCGTACGATATATGGCTCATAATGATTAATCTGGCATCCCACCTTTACCCCTAGGTAAGTCGTTGAAAGTTTAGTGGACTATATGTACTAAGGGTCGTCAGTTATTAATTCGTTGGGGTTACGGTGGGTTGAGAGAGGCCGTTCACCCGTTTGAGTACAAGTCTGCTATGTAAATGATTCTCCCAACCAACCACATCAAGCAAACAACGTGATTCGTCGAACCATCGGGCTACTGCCTTAGCTGAGGTTGTCGACCTTTCATTTTACGCCGGCTCAGCAAATGATCGTGTCCAAACTCGGCGATGAAGTTTTGTGCAAACAATGTGCGATTCGCCCAAGTCGCAACTACGCCTTACATAACACGTGAATTACGGAGACCTTGGCCAACTCACCTCCTCCAATCAGTGCGTGGTTTGATCAAGGACGAAGGACTGGACTTGTTAATCAGTCAAAGAACCCACTCAAGTCAACGTTTGGTCCTATGTGAGAAGACCACCGACTGAAGTCAAGCCACAACCACCTTGCGCGGTTCGGGGGTGTTCCAACGTACTAGTAGTATTGACCCACACTGAAGACACAGGTGAGTAGATCAGTTCTACGTAACGTTGTTGTTTTGCTAGCCCGTTTGGTGCAGTAATTGAAGCCGCTTATTTGGTAGATATCATCGGTAGATAGAATGCAAACATCTGGAAAACATCTAGATGGTAAGCTCTGAGCAACACGACCAGTGCTGGAAGGAAAAAAGCGAACACAAGGATGATATAAACTAGTTATGACGTTGCTTGGCCGTGTAGCTGATTAATATTTAAAATAAGTACGATCAAGTATCTGTATTAAAAGTCTCCAGGGAGAGCGAATAACTGTTATACTTTTTTTTTATCTACACATGTAATGCCATCGCACCACAAGTTTATTTTAGCGTACGATATTGTCTTTATGATACTCTGTAAAAGTACTCTGATTTTGCATGATTTTGTCCTACAAATGTATAACGTTACATAACGACAAGGAAGCAAAAAGCATCATTTAGAAACCGCAAAACTAATAAGCGACGTTTTTATTAAAGGGGTATCCTTGTAGCCTTGCGTAGTCAAAATCAATGGTCTATGGCTGGCTATCTCCCCTGGCCCATTTTTAGGCCGATTTTGACTACTTATTCAGCCTGCAAATAAAGGAGTCTGATGGAGCTTATCCTTGTGCGTGCTTTGAGGCAGAGTGTAAATGTTGTTCGCGATTCAGGAATCCTTCTTACAATCATACACCCACATTGTACTGAGGAAACCCAGTCCTGTTTATCGACAGAGAATCGTGAGTTAATCACCAATCCGAAAACAAACAGCATTTAATTGTAGAGGAGCGGGCATAGCATCTAAGATAGAGAGTTCTATCTACTAGTATATGTCTTTGGTACGCTGTTTTACTCCAGAGCGAATTTGCAGTAAAATTATGTGAAAGACCAGATCTAATAATAATTAACGACACATGGATCTGATGATTATTGTTTCATAAGTGCTTTGTACACTATTCCTGTCATTGCTAACATGCGCTGATGCAATATTAACTCTCATCAATGCCTTGCGAAAACAATTTCAACCTTTGGACCCAAAGACCTTACCGCTACCGCATGGGGTTTTCCACACACAAACCGTCTTTAAAAATACCATTTATGACAAAAATAAGTTCAAAATTTCAAATTAATTGCTACAGATTGAAAACAGGTCGGAGTTGAGGAGAAAAAAATGCGGTATTGTGGCTTAAATTGTAGGTTCACTTGTTGTGCCCTTCATTTTTCTCAGGATGACGTAATTTTCAAACGACGTCCACGTAGCTTGTGATCACGCCTTCGCCGCGTGATCAGGCAGAATGGAAAACCGTGCGCTAACAGCTGTTGAGTAAAGGTTAACAAGTAGAAAGTTTATGTCAACTGTAACGTAGATGTACTACATTGATAAGACGATAGAATTTTAGCTGATGAAATCGCCATCGTATAATGTCTTCTTCGGTAGAAACGTAAGTATGACAAGAATTGAACAGTAACTGTTTTATATGGTATTATCTTTCTTCTTGAAAATAACGCAAACATAATAGTATTCTAGCATGAGAAATAATCGCGGGTTTTAAATATAACTGTTCTGAGTGCAAAAGTTGCTCTCTTTTCAGTAAACGCATTTTTTGGTCAACAGCGACTTTGGATTAACTTTCACTGTAATTAATAATTATTCACACGCAATTCGCTGCCATATGGCTTACACTGTTCAAAACTTCGACGACAATAAAAAATATACTAGTCGACTACCGGTTAAAGGCATTCCTAGTCTAAATGCTGTATATCGGTAAATTTATCACATTCTACCAGTTAAGCATCTCAGTCACTAAAGCAAGCGTAAATGTGAAAATTTTAACTCTAATTATAGGAGGGACAATATAATATTACGTAGTGGGGCAACGTTTTGTTTTTTTGTGTCGTCGTATTTTTATGTACGTAGTGGGGCAACTTTTTTTTGTATCGCAAACCTTTTTTTGTCGGCGTCAAAGGGCTCTACCAAGTTGGAATTTGTATTCATGCATGTGAAATATTATTTATTTAGGTCTACTCAGCACGCAATAAACGGTTATATCTTGTCTTGTGCTATAACAGGAATACTACCATCGACATGGAGAGGAAAAAGGGAAAACCCTCGGAAACACGAGGTCTGCGGGCCAACAACTCACCACTCATGACTGCCAGGGCACAGCCATCCAACATGACGAGTTTATCTTACTGTGCTATCTTCATAACTTTAGAAGTAGCCAAGCAAGTCGTAACGTACGCCACGAGACATTACAACAACGGCGTCTATCCTATATCTTCCTCGGCTATCGTGTGTTGTATTGAGCTAGTCAAATTGTTGATGGTTTTGATACCGGTCATGTTTACCACTGGTCTGTCGTCGTTTCGGCCGTCCATCGTGTTCGCAGTGCCCTCTATCATATACTGCGCGAATAACAACCTGTACCTGGTCGCTCTGAACTACACCACCCCTCCGACCTGGAATGTACTGATCCAGTCTCGCGTGATCATGACGGCACTCACCTATAGGATCATCTTTGGGAGACAGGTGAGTGATGCGCTCTACCTGATGTTCAAAAATCTTTATGTTAACCGAGGGAAAACATCTTGTCTTTGCACTGTTTCTTCTTCTTCTTCTCCAAACAAACAAGGTCCATGACCTGAACCAGACGTCTGTCACCATGGTAACTAGTGTTGGGTGACATCATGTTGCAATTTTATAGTAGGAGGGATTTAGACTCCTGTCACCATATATATGAATGTGTTTGAGTAAGAATTAACAGAGCAGACCATATGCGAAGGTAAACATTATGTACTTGATTTGCAAATGTTTTTCTTTAAATCTATGGCTAATTAAATAATAATTAAACTAAAGTTAAAGTTCACCAGAATGCTAAAGTTAAATTATTATGGTGGTGCCAATCAACTCCTAGCGTGCAAAACTCCTACAGGTGTAACACTCCTACCGTCGGTCTGTTGAGCTGGACGGGGAGAAAACTATTAGAGCCTCGAAGACAGCCTGTCCCAACCACGATAGACTGGATACCAGGCTACATTTTTCTTGTGTAAAAAATGTTTCTTTTCTGTTTTTGAAAGATCTCCGTTGTCCGCTGGGTGGCGCTTCTGCTGCTCATGCTGGGCATCGCGCTTGCGCAGCTGGCCGGGTCGTCCTCGTCCCCAGCGTCCCAGGACATCTACGTTCTTCCCCAAGCTCTCGGTCTCAGTCTAGTCAGCGCCGCCATCTCCACAGCGGCCTCTATCATCACCGAGGTAAATTACAGTTGGGAAAAACTCCAGGGCGAAAATGCTCAGGGGATAACACTTTGGGTAACAATAGGAGAGTGATATTTTCTGCATTTGCTGGCAAATGTTTACTTCTAAGGATACTTTTCTTTCGAAGTATTTGTTCCTTTGTTCAGCACCCGTTCATGGAAAAGCAGGTAGAAAAGGGGAAGGGATCATTTGCATTTGCTATCAAATGTTGGTGTTCAAGCGTTTATATACATTATATCTTTGTGCTCCGCAGTACTTGTCCAAAAACGACAAGCGGCTGTTCATGGAACAGCAGGTAGAAAAGGGGACGGCGATCATTTGCATTTGCTAGCAAATGTTGGTTTTCAAGTGTTTGCATGGACTAAATTGTACCTTTGCTCCATAGTACCTGTTCAAAAACGACAAGCGGCCGTTCATGGAACAGCAGGTCCAGATGTACGCCTTCGGCTTCCTCATCGCCAGTATCTGGTCCGCGGTCGCCACCAAAGGCGACGTCTTCAAGATCAGCGGGACGGAATCTTTGAGGTCCGACATAGTCTTCCTGCTGGTCGCAGCGATTCTGCTAGGTGGCGCTGGCGGACTGGCTGTTGCAGGTGGGTCACATTTGAGAATTCTGTTAATTGAGATGTTTATTGCAAATTCATGCCCGAGGGCTAATTGCATACAGACATTAACAAGAAAAATGTGGTGATATAAGACTATTTGCTAACAACTTCTACGTGTAGGATATACTTATCGAACCTACTATCTCTACTTAAACCTAATAACGTTGGTATACATACAGGGTAAAAAGTAGATATACAATATGTGACCAAGTAATAGGAACAAAGTAACTGCTATTCTAATCTATTCTATTCTATTAAACTATTCTTGCCATGCTGTTAGGGGGTTTGACTTCTTCTCAGGAGGCAGTGGGAGATGAAATGTCCGACTCTTTGAAAAATAAATGGGTTGGGAGACTTTAGCAATAATATAGTCTTTTGTTGTTGGTTGAGTTAATTACCTTCGCCAAGAAGGTTATATTTTCCATAGCATTTGTTTGTGTGTATGTATGCATGTGGTTTAGCACGATAACTCAAGAAGCTTTTGATGTCTTGTCATGAAAGTTTGTAGGTGGATAGGTGTTGATGAGACCTAGAAATGATTGGATTTTGCCCCCCCCCCAGCGGCTTGCCTTGGTACTACAGCAGAACATCCGGTTTTGATATCTCACGATCTGGAAATGCTAGGGTTAAATGCTTGTTGACGTGAGCAGTGTGTATACATTGCTAGAAACTTCGCATGCACACTCGAGCTATGATAGCATTGCGGGCCTTTTTTTAATATTCCAACATGTAACCATAAGACGTGGTTTTTTCAACTTTTTTCAACTGATATCAATTCCGCCACTAACACAGGGGACAATACAATATTAATTTTCACCTGAGCGAAGTGGGTAAAGTCATGGCATGTCAGGACTCGAACTCGGGACCTCTTGGTTCCGAGTCGAGCACTCTGCCGTTACGACATACGACCCCACTAAATGGTGATTTTTCTTATCTGCAGCAATCATCAGGTCGTTGGACAACATCGTGAAGATCTACTCTGCCTCCATCTCCATCCTGATGACCGCCGCGGTCTGCAGCTTCCTGTTCCCGGAGAAGTTCATCCTCAACACCGCCTTCGTCATCGCAGTCCTGCTCATCCTGGTGTCCTCCATCCTGTACGACAGACAGGACCTCAGCAACATCCTCCCGGCAAACATGCGCGTCCCCAGGTTCTTTTTTTTCTTTATTAGGCCATGCTGATTTGATTATATGGTTGACATCCTCTGGGAACCGCAAAAACGGACGCGACCGTGCTTTAATTATGAAATCTACGTGGTCATGAAGGTTGAAAAAAATGACATGGCATGGCGAACTATCTTCTTCTTCTTCTTTACTCATCCTCTTCTGAGGTGCAGCGTGTGAAGTTTTGTCGCCGGTACTTTCTGTCTTTCATAGCAGACAAAAGTTCCACTCCTTGTAGACCAGTGTCAGACTGGATAAGACCCTTAAGTGTTGTGATGGCAAACTATCAATTCTTCAAATTCATTTCTTTACATTTACGTCTTTCTTTTCTTGTTTGGTTTTGGCATTCTACAACATCGGTACCGTTTTCAATTTTTTTCTTTGCAACTCACGGTATATATTTGCTCATTTTGCAACTATTGTTTTTATGATTCATAGTATGGTTGAAAATTTTTTTGGGAAACGGACCGAAAATTCATGCTCACGCGGATGTCTTATGGCGTATGTTCGTGTCGTCATCGAAACAAAGAACATTATAAAAGTAGATAAGGATAACAAAGTGAATTAAGGTTACAACGCATAATAACTGCGATAATATGAAATATAAGGAAATGATAAAGAAGCGTTGTGTACAGGTAAATTGCAACTTGGTACTCCACGTCAAACTGGTAGGATAAGAAATTTAGTCACTCGAATCTTTTGGTTTCAGGTTCTTCCTCACAAAGAACTTCTTCGTTCTCGTAGCCGTGTTGACGATGCTGGTTCCGATAGGGTACTTCATGGTAACGGCCTCGTCAACAGTAACTGAGGTTCACAAAAGAGGCCTGAACACGATGATAGAGGAACCTTCGTACGCGATGGAAGGCAAGTACGCGATGGAAGGCAAGCACGCGAACGGGGGGCCCGCAAAAATGCATTCAGATGCAGGCAAGGACGTCCCACTGTCTCAGAATGATGGCGTTGCTCTGAAAGACACAGGCTCGGACGGACAATTACAAAGACGGTTTGATGAAATCAAGGAAAAGAAATTAAAGTTACAACAAAGCTCGTCGGTGAAGAGGGAGAAGGAAGAAGAATTTAGTGACAAGGAGGAACAGAAACGGTCAAGAAGAAAAGAAGATGTACAGAAAGAGGAGGATGGGAGAAAGGAAGATAAGGAGGCAAAGCACAGGCGTGATTCTAACCGAGAAACTAACCGAAGGGATCACCCAAAGCCGATTGTCAAAGTAGAAGAAAGGATACAGGCACTTGAAAAAGAGCGGGCAGAAAGACTAGAGAAAATCATGCATGGCGCTCCGGAGAAGAAACAAGTCATGCACAAAATGCACGGTCATGGCCAGGGAATGAAAGTACATGGAGAAAAAGAAGACAACATTGTCCACGGACAGGAAGGGCAAAAAGACGAGGAACCCTTCGATAAAAGACATGAGGACGACGGTGAAAACTTACCCGTCAAAAATCGCCGGAAAAGTATGAGGAAGAGTGATCAACAACAGAACAGAGCTGGTGACAAGGCAAAGTCGGGAACAGATCTAGAGGGGCCGAAAGTCGTACACTTTGTATGGGACGGTGGCAGAGACTTTAGGTTTCACGACCTTCTCAGTGTTAAGAGCGCCCGCAAACATCTTGAGCCGGAAGCAATTGTCTTCCACGCCGTCAAAGCACCCGATGGAAAATGGTGGAAAGAAGCAAACGACATCCCAACATTTCAGTTCAGTCAAATATCACTTGACGACAACAATAAGAACGACGACGATCAAGGTATAGACGAAAGAAGACCCAAATCGGACAGCTACCTTGAGGCAAAAGTAGACATCCTTCTCAGAGAAGGTGGCATCATGTTGGACACAGACACTTTCGTGCTCAAACCGTTCGACCCTCTCTTGCGTTACGACTGTGTGGTAAGCCGCGGAGCAACAGGGCTAAACCTTGGCGTGCTCATAGCCAAGAGAGGGGCACAATTCTTAAAGATTTGGAAGAAAAGTATGGAACAAGACGGCTACAAAGCTCCCGAGGCGGTGGTGGCGCGACATCTGGACTTGGTACACGTAGAAGACAGCAGTTTATACAGACCACGTTGGACGGACGGTTGGGACCCTCTTAGCATCTACTACAACAACGTTGACCTGGACTCCAACTACGCCATCAAGCTAGAATACGACAAGTACAATCTAGAAGAGACGCCGGAAACCATAACAAAACTGGACACGTCGTTTGGCCACCTAGCGAGAAGCGTGTATCTGACATCTCCCAATGATGTTGCCAAGAGTCAACGGTCACCAATATCGCCTAACAGGGAAGCCGTTGTACCAAATGAGGTCCATTTTGTCTGGTTTGACGGGGCTAGTAGAGGCAGCAAGTTTGAGTTCAGGCATTTTCTCAGCGTCAAGGCTGCTTGGGACTACGTAGGTGCGGGAAAAGTGTTCTTCCACACCGACGCTAGCTTTGATGGAGTGTGGTGGGACAGAGTCATTGAGAGAGAAAACGTCAAAATCGTCCCGGAAAACGCGTCAGACTCTCTTGATGGCGTCCCCGTGACCATTCCGGATCACCAAGAGCTCGCCACCGCTTTAGGGATCCTACAGAGTAGAGGCGGCATCTACCTCAACATCGACGTCATTGGACTGAAATCGTTTGAACCGTTACGTCATTATGGCGTCACGATGGGTAGAAGCATACACGGACTCAGCAACGCCGTGATTTGCTCCAAGCCAGGTTCGGAGTTTCTCAAATTGTGGACCGAAAGTTTTCGAAAGTTTGGCGAGGGGAAATGGGACGTCTTCGCCTCGGAAGAGCCGTTTCGCCTCGCTAACGAAAACCCGCATCTCCTTCGTATCGAAGAGTACAGCCTTTTCCGTCCTGAACTCTCGCATTGGAGTGACCTGGACGCTCTCTACACCCAAAATGTCTCTTTGGAGAACAACTTTGCCGTTCAGCTTTTCTACGACAAGTTGGGAAAGCAAATCGACCAGTACGACATTCTCGGCATGGAATCCACCTTCGGATGGATGGCGCGAAAACTGTTCTACAGGTAGGTACATCTTCCTACTGTGGCTTTCTGTGACAGTAGTATACACCACATGTGGCATGCTAAATTTCTACCAAACAAAACTGCACATTTTTAAGATATAAATCCTAACAAATATGAGCTCTCCCAGTGATCAGTACAAGTAATGTAAAGTCTTCAAATGTTCAACTAACATCTCGGCCTTCTTCAGGGGCAAACTGACCCACTCACGTTTGACACGTGACCTAACGGAAACACGTGACATCAGAAGAGGATGTAATGTACCCATTATTCCAAATAAGGGTTGTTATGACTCCAACCTCATACTACATTAATCAAACGAACATTCGGCATGCGTTTTAACATCTTTTATCTTCTTCATAACCTTTTGTTCATAGGTTGAATGAGCCGGTGCTAAGAGGAGAGGAGCCCCTCCCACATGACCATTACGTCGTCCCCAACATCTTTCACTACGTCTGGTTCACCTGCCATGACTTCCGCTTCCACCACCTCCTGAGTGTGAAGAGCATGTACCTCCGCGCGAAGGTAAGGCATTCTATTGACACATCCCTCCAGATAGGTTATTGCCAGTTTAGGTCGGTCAAATCTTGACAAAACCACCCCCCTCCAGAATAGACCAGTCCCGAATGTCGATCACAATTAAAAGTTCAACCAATGAATGAAGCGCAAGTAGCGGTTCGACCAATGAGAGATGGAAAATATTAATTACCAGTTCGACCAATGAGAGAGTGGCCCTTTGTTCAACCCTCATGACCACGTAGATTTCATAATGAAAGCAACTTTTCTGTTGCAAAACTTTTTTGTTTATTCGCACGCGCGCATCAGTTTTGGGGCTCCCAGAGGATGTCATCCATATAATCAACTCAACATGGCCTTATAGACTGAAACGTCACAATCTCAGGCTTGACAGTTTGGTCGCAATCACCCACAGGCTGACCGTATCATCATCTGGACGGACTGCACGCCGAGCGGGCACAACTGGGACGAGGCCGTCCGGGACATCCCGGTGCTGGAGGTACGGCAGAGGGGGCAGCCTAGCGACATCTGGGGGAACGTCATCAACAACGTGCCGCATCGCTCGGACATCACGCGTATGGAGGTATGGACCACCTCGCCTCTGAACTCATGCCCATGCCTGTCCTTAGCACTAAACACCACCTAGCTAACAGAAACATGCCTGTCCTTAGTACTGAACACTATCCACCTAACAGAAACATGCCTGTCCTTAGTACTGAACACTATCCACCTAACAGAAACATGCCTGTCCTTAGTACTGAACACTATCCACCTAACAGAAACATGCCTGTCCTTAGTACTAAACACCACCTAGCTAACAGAAACATGCCTGTCCTTAGTACTGAGCGCTATCCACCTAACAGAAACATGCCTGTCCTTAGTACTGAACACTATCCACCTAACAGAAACATGCCTGTCCTTAGTACTGAACACTATCCACCTAACAGAAACATGCCTTTCCTTAGTACTGATCACTATCAACCTTACAGAAATATGCCTGTCCTTAGTATTGAACACAATCCACATCAGTACTGAACACTATCCACCTAAGAAAACATGCCTGCCCTTAGTACTGAACACTATCCATCGCAGACAGCATACCTGTCCTTAGTACTGAAAACTATCCACATGAGAGAAATATGTCTGTCCTTAGTACTGAACACTATCAACTTAGCAATATGCCTGTCCTTAGTACTGAACACTATCCACCTAACAGAAATATGCCTGTCCTTAGTACTGAACACTATCCACCTAACAGAAATATGCCTGTCCTCAGTACTGAAATCTGTCCACCTCACAAGAATGTGCCTGTCCATAATACTGAACAGTATCCACCCCAGAAAACATGCCTGTCCTTAGTGCTGAAAACTATCCACCTCACAAAAATGTGCCTGTCCTTAGTACTGAACACCATCCACATAACAGAAGTACGCCCTGCCCTTAGTACTGAACACCATCCACCATTTCTAGTCTGTGTTATTTTGCAGGTTCTAAAGGAGTATGGCGGCGTGTACGTGGACTGGGACGTGTTTGCCATGAAGCCTTTCCACCCTCTCCGTCGGTTTGACTTCGTCATGGGGTGTGAGATAGCCGGTCTGAACAACGGCCTCATCCTGTCCAAGAAGGACGCTCCATTCTTAAAGGTAAGGATCTTGAGAGCATCTCAAATACAGCCAGGGCTGGAAATACCACCTGCAATACAAGCTAGTGCAGGTAAAATTGGAGTTTTAGTATCCGCGTGCACCTAACCCATATCTGTATCTATACCGCTATAGACGGTATAACTGCACTTCGATCGGCGTAACACATCAGCTTCACAGGCACGCGGCGCGGCGGCAGTTAGCTATGTTGCACCGAACGACATGTTACACCAAATCTTTGCATATTACATCGCATGAGTTGTTTAAAGCTTTCTAGTGATGATGCCTCAACTGTGCTTCGTGGCAGCGAGTTCCACTCTACAAGTTTTTTAACTCCTAAATTCTTGGTTGATAACTCTGATATTTGAATGATAAAGACCAGCTTGAGACACCAAAATTACTTACATCGTAGTTTTTAGCATCATTCAAAATACAGCAGACTGGTCTGCAAGATCCACAGTGGTTTTACAAGGAACATCATTGCCACAACCTCTACAATGTACTTCCCAGGTGTGGTGGGAGAACTACAAGCACTTTGACGACAACAAGTGGAACTTCCACTCCGTCATGGAACCGTTCCGCCTGGCCTTCAAACACCCGAACCTGATTTTGATGGAGTTCAACACGCTGTCCCGACCAGGGTAGGTTAGCCTGGTGCACATCCAGTCTATCGCGGTTGGGGTGGGTTTTCTTCGGGGCTCTTGAAGCTCTTTCCCGCCCGCCTCAGTTAGGTCCCCCGGTAGATTTTGCACGACGGGAGTGCTTTACTCTATCACAGGCGTAACAATCAAACCCAACCGGGCGGCCTGTTGAGTTGGACGGGGGAAAGTATTAGAGCCCGCCGAAGACAGCCTGTCCCAACAACGATAGGTTGGATACCAGGCTAAGAGTACATTTGTACTGTGGTTATAGTACAATCCATGAGAAGTAGTAATGTTACAATTATCTACGATATTACTAGTATGTTAGATTAAAAAATGTAAAAGGCGCACAAACCAAACGTGTTCGTCTTTTCCAACGGACGGTTTCAGTAGATTTGAAAAAAGTTTTTTATCAAATTCGTTTCGAATGTCACATTTTATCCGTGGGTACTACAGAAACATGATTCTACGAAGGCCCACAAGTACAATTATCGCTGCGTAACGATGATTGTTTTGTTCCAGGTGGGAAGACTGGTGGGATATGAAGGCCATGTGGAATGAGGACCACCTGTTCCCCTGGTCACATGTCTATGGAGTACATTTCATCTACAGGTACATTAGTACTACCGGTTCACGGTTTTAACTGTGCATATGGTAAGAACAAAGATGAATGCCCATAATCTGTAAACAGTTTCAAGTACAGACGTGTTTTGTTTATGTCTCAGAAGCCTTTAACTTTAACAATGCACATACACTATTCAAGCAATGCTTATTGCATGTGCTATAGAAACGTGACGTGGATTTCCAAGGCTCAAAAAATAATAAATTTGAACATTTAGCAATTGGCACTGGTGGTGATTTTCGCAAAGTTAGACAAGTACTTAGTAATATGAAAGTCATTGTTTTCCATTTTGTTTTCCATTTTAGTTTATATAACTTTGCATAAGGTCATTGGAACCCATTTAAAGGCATCAAATGCGATTTTAGGGTAGCAAAACTACAATTATTCTTAATAAGGCAATTTGTGATATTGATACATACTGCTTCACATTAGCACATTTGAGTGAACATTTCATACTTTGGGTATGGAAAACTGCAGAAACAAGCCCCAAGATGAGTCCTTTATTTTCTGGGTGGTACCCTAAAAATCAGCCCAGGGACCTTCCAGTAACCTTTTTCTGTCAGAATTTTGCGAATTTTTGCTCCATGAGGGTCAATATACACTGGGATAGTGTGGTTTCAACTCAGTATGTAGATAAATGACTAGAATATTGGCTTTGAGAAATCAGGTTTCCAAGCCCTAAAAACTGCACTGGATGCCTTTAAAGGTTGAAAGATTGCTAAAGTTGATTCTGACAGTCTTGCTGAAGTTGATTCTGACAGCCTAAATGTTTCTGTTTCTTCCAGTTACCATGGTGATGAACACAACCCAGAAGACATCAAACACATGAGAGGGACCTTCGGACAAATGGCACGATGGGTGTACTATGGTCAAGTGGAGTTTATAGACTAATTAGGTAGTTCAGCACTTAAGAACTAGAAAACAAATATAGAAAAAGAATGCTTTTTTTAAACTCATAACGTCATAAGTGGATATAGGTTCTATAATTTTCACGCATATTGTAATGTTCAAATGACTTAAAGAAATGGTAAAAAAGCCTACTTAAATGAGCTGGACAGTTGCATGTAATATTATCAAAGTTTTAAAATTGTACAAATTGGTGCTGTACATATTTTATCAGTCTGATACATCTTTTTATACCATATCGTTAGCCATGAAAATTTAATCTAGATTGGTATATTGTCATTTGTTGTGACAGGACATTATATGAATGCAATCATGATAAAAGATATACTGCTATGCAGTTAAGAATATGGTGCATCTTGCCATAGAATAAACTTGAAGACAGCATTACTGACATCAAAGACATCGTTTCTGATCTGAACAAAACACTTTAATGTGTACTGCAAAAAACAAGCCTACATGTACAATGTACTAGTATGATGTAAGCATTTGAACAATAGCCCAAGCTCTATTTTAGAAGACACTTCATGCATGTACCAATCACTAGATGCCTCTTAAGGCCACACCGTCTTAATTTTATGGATCGCAACCGTCTTAATTTTATGGACTACCCAGGCCTAGAGCCAAGCCAGAGCCTCAAAGGACTTTTTCTTTATTTTGAGAACAGGCGAAAATCAATGCGTACGCAGATGTCATCCATAAAATTAAGTCGGGGGGGGCTAACTTAAAGGGACCATATCACACAAGAAACTACATTGTTTATCCATGGAAAAAGTCATCATGAAAAAGTTTCACAAATTGCATACAAGATTTACGGAATGTGACAGAATCTCGAGTTGTAGAACAAAATCTAGCATAAATATTCAGTCTGTTATGTTGTAACTTGTTAAAGGTAACATTTCATTCAACTTTAGTTGGAACTTTTTTTCTTGTATTTACATGATACTGGTTGGATCTTATGAAGATCAATTTTTTTCATAACCAGATTGTATCTCTGTGAACGGAGATACTGTCATAACTGATACTGTCATCATATTCTTTTATTGTATCAGTAGAGCTGTGGTTTTATTAATTTTTGCAATATCATTTTTGGCCTCTTTGTTGGGATTGTTGCGAGTTTTTGTGTTATGGCCACAGCAAGTAAAATCTATTGATGATGATGATGATGACTATAAATGTAATGCAAGTAAAAAAAAAGAACAAGATGCCTAAATTTTTAAAATAGACCATAAACTTTGTAACAAGAAATTAAAACAAAGAAATATAGTATCACAACTACCAAGTCTTTTATTCCTAATTTTAAGAAATACAGAATTTGACCATACTAGAGAGAAATGCAATGTCCTGTTTTTTTTATAAGGCAAAAATCAATGCATACAAAGATGACACCCATAAATTTACTTGCTGTGGTCTATGAAACAAATGTTGACATTTGAATGCCCTTGTTATATTGTGATGTTAATTGAACATACCTGCATACATACAGTACTAATTTCTACCATTCATGCAATCAGTGTACATTGTACAAGGCAAAGCTCTGTGTAGATATACAGATTTTTCTCTCAATAAACTGAACAGCCATGCATGCAAGGCACAATGTTAAAATCATACAGTATACACTTGAAGACCAAAACCTTGAATGTGTAATATAATTTTGTTATATCAACTAACACTAATAGATGCAAACGTACAACTAGAAGACCTTATGAAGCAAGTTTAAACTGCAATTTCCAACACAACAAATTGGACCCACCCAAATTTGCTTGTTGTGTTGAAAATTGCAGTTTAAACTTGCTTCATAATGATTTCTACCAACACAGATGAAGTTTCAAGATAAAACTAGAAAACTTGGCTACACAAGGCTCTAGACTGAATTGGTCCTACAACAAACATGTAACGTTACAATCATGAACTTCCTCCTTAATGTATAAAGCTGTCAAAATGCTTAGTTACAAGTTACAAAGTGTAAGAAATGGTTGACTGTCATGGATGCTTGAAGTGAAGGTATAATAATACTGATGTTAATAGAAAAATCATTGTTAAGAATATTGCCCATCAGCATGAAATAGAATGCCTAAGAAAGACCTAAAGTTTGCTTGGCAGTAACTTGGCACCATGCACATTTATTTCTCTTACAAAAGCTTTTATTTCTTTTTATTTCTGGAACAAAGAAATTCTGAATGTAGCTTTGAGAACATTGGCATGTCAGTACCCCAGTTCATGTTTAAGGCCACACCAATTTAATTTCTTGTTTCTTGGATTTTTCTGAAAAAATATGAAGCGACAGGGCGAGAAAAAAAAAAACAGGCCAAGGCATGCAGTGCACTGCCTGATAGCTGGAAATGTTACAATATGAGCCATGAAGTGAACATACCAGGCTGGTTTATAATTAAAACAATAGATTTTGATCTTTTAATGAAACAAAATTGCATTGTTACTTTGAACAACTTTAACAACTAGGAAGAAAAGGACTTTCTTCAACCATTGGAGCCAAAATATGTCTTTCAGTGAGCATTTTGCAGTTGATTTAGAAAAAAATTTTTTTTGCAAATCAGAAAAAAATGGACAGGGCAAATCCGAGAAATAACAAATTAAATTGGTGTGGCCTTACACAAATAATTTATGGGGCCTTCACAAACTTACAGTCCAAACCATGAACTGGCTTAAAGATAGGCCTTTTCCTGTCTGCTACTTTGTAATTACCATTTCACTATAAACATGGAGGTATATGACAGACTTTGGTGGTTTAACCAGAAAGTAGAGACCTCTACAATGTTGGAAAGCAAAGGAAGAAACAGAAATTTACTATCATGTTAATTTTATAATATGCTTCAACTCTCCAAAGCATTATGTAAATGCATGTGCCTATTAAGTAGCCAATCACACAATCCATTGCACAACTGAACAAGTCAGACTGTTTTGCTGAAATATCTCAGGAAAAATGTTAGGTATACACCCAAAAATGCAAGCTGGCTTAGAAGAAACCAAGACTTTTAATCTTTAAATGAAATCTTCATTATGGCTAATGTCAGATAAAATTGCACCAAATCCTCTGTCAATCTCTATAGCCAGTTAATTCTCAAATACTGGTAGTTTGGACAATACATTTAAAAAACTGTCCCTGTACATTTACATTTTACATTCTTCGTCATATGGAAGAGGTTTAATCATTTGTTCTTTGCTAGCTGAGATGAGTGAGCAAAATAGCCTTAACAAGAAGTATACCAAATCTCATGTCTGTATATTTGTGGTAAATCAAATGGCACAAACCACATTCAAATTTGAATGTTTATCTTTGCCCTGTTATCAAAACGCGTGTTCCATCTAGACTCAAAGGACAAGGTTGTAGTTTCACCTACTAAAAAGCTCTTTGGAAAGACATTTTTGCTCCCATTGTTTTGCAAACTCCCTTCACGACCACACAGGTCATTGCTGCACCCTATCTCCTGCTTTGGTCCCAAAAAACTAGACTGATCGATATCATCATATTACCCAAAATCATGAAAGCAAAACAGCACGCTACTTTTGCTGCATTTTCCTCACTTAAACTTCTGCAGAGGATGAAATCATTTTCCTAAATTCGTACATGAAGTGTTTTTCTCCCGTTGAAGGGATTCATTTAGTAACTGTTATAGTTACTAGAAGATTCTTTCATCAGTGACAAGTTTTTGAAGGGTAAGAGTTCTAACCTCAAAATTTTCGATGACTATCAGTCTATCTTGTTCACGGAGTGGCCTAGTGACTAGGCCCGACACTTGCATCGGTCTGCACTGGACCGAAGGTTGGGAGCTCCCCAAGACATACTTACCCTTGCTCTCGGGCCTAGTCTCTTGCTCTCGCGAGACAAGGCCACTCCGTGAACAAGATGGACTGATAGTTATCGAAAAGTTGGAGGTTAGCACTCTTACCCTTCAAAAAAATAGTAACTGTTTTCTCCCAAAAGCATCATGAAACTTTTTGTGACTTCATGAATGATACCTTTTTTAAAGCCAGTATTCTTTCAAATATCATCCTACTAGGTTTCCTAATTTTTCCTACAGTACAAAATTCTATGACAGCGTAATAAGAAATGCACCTTTCTGTATACAATAACAATATTTAAACAATCTACTGGACTAATTCATAAGAAAATGCATGAAAAAAGATGTGCAAAACATATGATAACCTGAAGGTACGTGTACACAATTCTAAGCTGTAAGTCGCTTGCTTTACGATTTCATTCATTTCAAAAGCTGTCATACAGTATAAAACCCTTCCATCCCTTCACCCAACAAGTAGTTTTTAACCATCTTCCTGCTTGCAGTGCAACCTATACAAATTTGTACATCCCTTGGCAGGAAGAAGGTTAAAGTGAGACTGATAACACTTTGCTGTTCTTCTTTCAGAAAAATACTAAAGACTAAGTCAAAATTTACCTTTTACATCTCATGGTCACCATAATGCTGAAAACTGAGAAAATTGTAACACTGCTGATGTGAAATTTGCAATTTAAAACTGCATACAAAGTATCATATTTCTAATCTCACAATACATACATAAGGACTTAAAAGTAGTCTGAAAATGGACACAATCTCTTGATTACATATCATATATTAAATGTTTCTTTCCTACTTTTGTAGATAAGAAGTAAATATAATAATTGCACCAGTCAATCAATAATGGCAACAAACAACCCGACTGTTTACTAATAAAATAAAATAAAGATTATTTAGATGCACCTAATATAGCATTATGTATGCATATGAAAAAATTAATAAACATCCAAAACAAAAAGATATATTTGAGGTGCAGGTGATGTGTATGAATAATTGTTAATAATGATTTGTACGAGAAAGAAAACAAACTAGAATTGCCCAAAATTTGCTATTTTCACTGCAATTTTACATCAAATTACTCAAAAGGGCATTCAAGATACTAATACTGCAAATTATAATTGTTCTAACAATACGGAACGTAATACTTATATTGCTATGGTTTCTTTGAGTGACAAAGAGTTTGAAATTCCCATTGTGCTGTAACAGTTATAATCAAATTCCAGATTAACACATTTACAATGTGGTGACAAGTTCGGCCGTCTCCGACCGCGTAACGTAGCGGACGCCTTCAATGTTGGGTGTCGTTGCGCGTGACGGGGCACGAGACGATTGGACCGAGAGAAGCATTTGTTCCGACACGGTACTGATACTGGTTTTTAACTGCTGCAACTTGTTCTTCATCTTCATCTATAATTGGGGAAAAAAAAGGACAACATCATTTAGTTGGAATAAGCTGGTTCACAGTTTGAAATGTGCATGTGTGAGGTCAAAGGTGAAGTCCCCTAACTTGTGAAGAACCTTCAACTTTGACATATTACCCATAATGCATCACATTACATGCCCATAGTTCAAACCATGAAATTCTAATTGGCTAATTACATTAAAAATGTCATTGTTTTGGAATGTCTCTATTTCAAAATCACATTGCATACAAAATTACAAATCAATTATTCTCTACTCAGACAAAAGTTACATTTTATGATAAAGAGTGCTTATTTTCAGAATTATTTTTAAAATTTTTTGTTCACAGATAGCAGTTGGAAATCATGTGCAACAAATTTTATATGTAATCATATCATACATTTTAAGTAATGAATGATTAAGTATGCATCAGCGCTGCAGAATTGTTAATAGAATTTTTCATAAAAGCAGTAACATCCGTGTCCTATCACCGGGGTCCATAATATCGCCACGTTGAGAAACAGTGTGCTTTAAGATATTTTGACTGCAACATACTTTTGGTAAAAAACTATGCACTCCTGCACACCTCAAATGTACATACATGTACCTAGGGTATGTTGCAGTAAAAATATCTTTCAGCACACTTTTTCTCAAGGTGGCGATATTATGGACTATGGTGATATTATGGACACAGATGTTACATGTACATATACGAGCGATCGCCATAATGTCACGGTAGGCAAAAAGCTGGTGCCGGTTGGTTATTTGCCCATCGATAGTTTCATATATCTTCAAATAATTTACATCATGTCAACAAAAACAGCGATCGCTCGTATAGGCTTTCTTGACTCATTTTGTGAGTGGCAAGATAACATTGAACTTGGCTCTCGCAACCATAGGCATTCAACTGGAAAAAGGAATTTGTCATTGAGTGAATGCAATGCAAGACAGGATGTTAGGAACAAAGATATGTGTTAGAACTAGCTAGGAATGCACATCTGTGTGTCAAATTCAAGTTAGTGTAGATCAGGACAGATGCTGAGGCTAAAGTATGCAAAGTTTCCTAATCCAAGTTTTCTGCAGATAACACAGCTTGTTTGTTAGGAGGGTTTATTAAAAAGCAGCATTGAAATAACCCATGTTAAAAAGGCACACGTCAACCCAGCAGTTATTGTAAGTTGTTGTTAGGGTGCTTTATTTATGCTACAAGCACTGCAACCAGGAACAAAACTAACTGTGGTCATGGAAAAATGTCAACACTTGGGCCATGTTGATTTGATTATATGGATGACATCCTCTGGGAACCCAAAACTGATGCGAGCGAGCGAACAAAAAAAAAGTTGGGCCCCCCCCAAAAAAGTTGCTTTCATTATGAAACCTACGTGGTTTTGAAGGTTGAACAAATGACACTGTGTATGGTTTGGTGAATAATCTAGTCTTCAAATTCATTTCTTTACATTTTTGTCTTTTTTGTTTGATTTTGGCATACGACTGTCACATTGGTATCGTTTTCCAATGTTTTTTTTCAACCTACGGCATATATTTGCTCATTTTGCAACTGTTTTGTACGATTTACAGTGTGGTTGAAAACTTTTTTTTTGAAACGGTCGAAAATTCATGCGCGCGCAGATGTCATCCATATAATCAAATCAACATGGCCTTACTAAGAGTATGTCATTGAGCAAAGAGGGAAGCAAATTCAAATCTAAAAGAAATTGCCTATTTATTTTAATTCCTTCCCTCATTGCCTTGAATAATGTTTCTGGACCACAGAACTATAAAACGGGGGTGTGCAGCACAGTTTTGTTAGCAATTTATGACCTAGGGGTCAAGCTGTGCTGGGGAACTACGTGACCTCTGACCTTTGGCCTCTATGTTATTATAGCCAGCGATTCATCGTGAGCACCAAAGGAAACGCTGGAGCCAACAAAATGCCTTCTCCTTCTGGCCTGCGATGGTGACAACAAAAACGGTTAGATAACGCGGTAGCAGTATGCAAAACCTGCTTCTCTTGTACAAGTGAAGAAAGGGAAGAAAGGTAGACAGTACATGTAATATGACTACACCGTGGTGGTGACAACAAAAACAGATAACGATGTAGCACTATGCAAAATCTGCTTCTCTTGTACATTACGTAATGAAGTTGGAAGGAAGAAGAAAGAAGTATTATACAGAACAGAAATACATAGTATCTGTGATTACACTATGGTGGTGACAACAAAAACAGATAACGCGGTAGTAGTATGCAATATCTGCTTTTCTTGTACATTATGTAGTGAAGTGGGAAGGAAGAAGAAAGAAGTACATACAGAACAGAAGTACATGTAATATCTGTGACTATACCGGGTGATAACAAAAACATTAATGCTGTAGCAGTATGCAAAATCTGCTTCTCTTGTACTGTACATTTATTTTGTACAAGTGAAGTGGGAAGGAAGAAGTAAGAAGTATATAAGAACAGAAGAGAATGTAATACATGTATCTGTGACTACACCGTGGTGGTGACAACAAAAACAGATAACGCGGTAGTATGCAAAATCTGCTTTTCTTGTACATTATGTAATGAAGTGGGAAGGAAGAGAAAAGAAGTATATATAGAACAAAAGTACAAGACAATATCCTGTGACTACACTTTGGTGGTGACAACAAAAAAGGAAACACTTCACATTGAATTTCTACTTCTAGTGCTTACAAGTGAAGTTCTAAGGGAGGAAAAAGAATAATAAATTATAGAGAACAGACTGTGAAGAGGCGACATCTGTGACCACCAGGAAAAAGAAAAGATGACAACAGACAATTGTCTAGACAATAAAGAGATCAGAACTTAAAATGCTGGGCATGCAGGTACAGTTGGAGTGGTGTAGGCATTTCTGATCTTGCTGTACCTGCAGTGGCCAATGTACTGGGTATATGAGTGTAAAGCACAATGTGTATTAATTTTTAAAGATTTTTGTTTGCTTAATTGATTGTTATTATAACAACATGTGAAGCAAAAAAATCGACAGAAAAACTGTAAATGTGTAAAAGGTAAAATCTATGCAGTGCAGGTGATTTTGAATGGCACATGCACCAGTGCAGGTACATGTAGGGACAGAAAAGTATTTCAAGCCTTGGAAGAGGAAGTATTTGTGGCAAGTAAGCTGGGAATGGCCATGCAGATTGGTAGATCATCACAGAGGCATATAAGCACTGTGGGCTCTGTCACAGGGTCTGTATATTTAGTAAAAATCATTTCAAATTTGTTCTTTTAAGTCTCTCATCCAGTTCATTGAAATTGGTACCCTTAGTGTCATTCTGGTTTGTTGTGTAGCAAGTATTTGTCACATGAGCAGATTTAAACTTATTAGGATGGCACCAAGGCTACATGTACATGTTGGTGGTTGTACAGTGCAACTGCATGTTTATAAGCTGAATAAATTGTAATCATTGCAATAGAATTTAGTTCAAGATGTGCATGCTAAGTTGCAACAGTTCAACAATGTTTTCAAATTACGACATAAAACATTTCATAATTTTTTTAGTGGTTCCTATAATTTGTCTAAGGTACAGTTTAGTTATGAAATTGAAAGAAAAGTTTTAGGACACAAATGAAGCCTACTATATACAAACCCTGTTGACAGAGCCAACAAAAATTTTGCCACAAAAAACTGTACCTGTTAGCTTGACACAAACAGCTGAGTCATTCTGGGCCAAATCTATGAAAAAAAAGTAGAAAAAAGGGGGCTTTTCATGCTTTGGCGACAGACTTAGTATTTTGACAGAAAATAAGAACAAAACAAGCTTTCATTATAACTGATTCACAGCAAATTAATGCCATTCTGCACTGACCATCCCAACTAAAATGTACAACACAAACAACAAAAGAGAAAATATAAAGATCAATTCAGATTAAGAAGAGAAAATCAACAAAAAATCACTGTTAAATGAATGATAAAATATGGTATGGACTACATCTACTGAGTCGACCAAAACTATTCTAAACATTGACATGGTTAATGGATTGTTTTAAATGGTAGTATTATGAGGGATATCAAAATTCTTTGAACATTACCTTTACCTGTACAAAATGTATATATCTGCTTGTGTTCACTTTACTTATAGTCTAATTTGGCTTGTTTTTTTGGAACACCTTTACTTGTACAAAAAATGTACTTCCTTGTGTCACACCCTATAGGCAATGTTTGGCCTTGATTGGTTGGAATACCATGTGCAGTATTTGCACAGCTTTTCTGTATTTCCTTGTGTTGAACCCTGCCATTGGCTGAAAGTTTTAGGAACATGTACATGTATTTGCATACACCTGATTTTGTTGCACCCTGCTGTTGGCTGAAAGTTTCTGGAACATTTATTTGCATACACCTGATTGTGTTGCACCCTGTCATTGGCTGAATTTTCTTGGAACATTTATTTCCATATACCTGGATATGTGTTGCACCCTGCTATTGGCTGAAAGTTTCAGGAAACTTCTATTTCTATATATATGTACATGTACCTGGTTGTGTTGCACCTTGTCATTGGCTGAAAATTGTGTAACAGTTGCACTTTATCATTGACTGAAAGTTTTAGGAAAATTTAATTTCCATGTACAGGCTTAAAGTTTGAAAAAGCATTATGTCCAAGTACCTGCTTGTGTTGCACCCTGCTTGGCCTGATGTGTTTGAAGATGACCTTTATGAAGATGTCCGGAACCATACAGGCAGTGACCAGGACCAGGAGGGCCAGCCACACCGTCGGACTGGACAGGAGTTGGAGGAACACGTAGTACATATCATCATTATCAATGGGCCAGCCACTGTGGACAGAGAGAAAGAAAACATGTCATTTAATAACAGTTCATGCTTAAACTAATGTATTTAGACCATTGGATGTTCTTTCAGCTAGTTTTCAATGGAGCTGAATCTATACAACAGAACAGAACATAATCAATACATATTAAAGTTAAAAGCAAACACAATATTTGATACAGTCATAACAAACCAGTAAGTTAAAGTATAACACTAGCAACTTGGAATGAAGAAAAATCTTAATATGTTTCCTTAGGCTAGTGACTTGTTGGATGAATCAAACTGAAGATTCTTAAGTATATGGAACTAATGGTAGGTAGGGGACAACACTTTGCCCCAGTTAAGTATACATGTACATGTACATATGATAATTATATATTGCAATAGCTATTAAACACAGCTATACGTAATGGATATATCTTTAACTGCAACTTATGGAATATAAAAAAATGAATTGTAGAACACCAATGATAGTTTGTATTTCAATACATACGATGAAGCAACTAATACTTATTCATGTATTTGGCTTGTATTTGGAAAGTTCTGAATCAGTAAAAGTGAATATGAGCACAGGAGACAGATTTTGAAAGATTTTAGTGCAAAGGAGGGCAAAAGAAAAGAATACTCTGGGCATCCAACAACTTACATGTATGATATAACCTGTAATACGCTGATAATCTACTAACAATCTGTTATCTTTAAAACATGGAATGCATGTAGTACACGGATTTCAAGACTCACCACATTTTGTATTAAATTTTAGTAATAATTGTAATAATTATAGCATGCCTCAAACACCCAACTAAGTAGTATAAGGTTCAAACCCTTAATCCAGTGGTCCAAGGTTGTAGACGGCCTCCACAATGTAACCAGTATTGGGTGCACATAGGACAACTTATTACTGCACTTAGACAGGCTTAAAGAGGCTGTTATGTCAATCTATGAAAGCACATGACATTGTACATCTTATGCCAATGGCCGATCACAAAAATATCACATGATTCTTTTTAACCAATCAAGTGATGTGTCTGATAATTCAATCAACCAATCAAATGACATGTCTGATTACTCCATGTTGTAAATTCAAAATGGCTCCTTGAAATATCATATATATCATCAGATTCTTTAAAATATCTATGTTTCTCTATCCACACATAAGACTCCCTGTTGCAATCTGGATACATGTTAGACAAGACAGATATTTTCCGGAGAATTTTCCCATGCACATACAACTTCACAATGATTTCAGTTATAGGAGAAATTCTTACAATATCCATTTTGACACAACACTTAAAGTTTCATCTTAAACTAATAAAGGAGCAAAAATGGTGCAAGAAAAAAACTGAGGTAGAGAGGAAGAACTCATACCTTGGACTGCATAGATGAGGCCAGAGTTTAGAAGTAAGGTAAGCAGAAGCAGGACAGAATATCCAGTTAGTTCATGCAGAGCAGAAAAGATCTACTGTGTGGTATTGATGCATTGGAAAGTTTGATAAGTTGAGATGAATTAGTGTGATCTACATGGTCATAAAATATTGTGGCGTCGGGTGGCGTAGTGGTAGATCATTCGACTGTCAACCGGGAGACCTGAGTTCAATCCCGAGTCGTACCCGGGACATGTCTGGCCATGTGCCTCGACGTTGTGCCCTTGGGAAAGGCACTTTACACGACTTTCCTCACTGCACCCAGGTGTGAATGGGTACCTCACTTCGGTTGGGGAAAGTCGTATTGAGGTCACCTTGTGGCGCCGAATGGCAGCCGCACAGACCCTTGCGGCAGTTCCACAAAAAAATGTGGAACAAATATGTAATGTATCATTATGTGTATTATTATGTGTATTATTACCATTTGTAGTATTGTACCATTGTAAAACCCTGCATCAATTCAGCACTATAAGGCTGCAATTGCACGGATGATGTTTGGCCAATAAACCATTTATTTATTTATTTATTTATTTATATGTACTATTTATCTTTCGGTGTCAGAATATTCTAGAAATCTGTCCCAATATTCCAGAAATCTGTCTCAATTTTGTGTATGGGGGTATCTATAGCTTGCTATCTATAGGGATTATATTAATAATATGTAAACTTACCATTGGACTTAAAAAAGCTAATCATTGCGGTAACCACATACATTAAGCATAGTATACAAAACAATGTTCAACAAGTAGCTGGGTTCAAGACTTACAACATGATGGCACTGTAGACCAATGTGAAGAGAAAGTAGACAATGATGGACCCCCAGATGGCGAAATGGTTCAGCCAGGTCCAGTAGTGAGTCTCCACTGCCATCTGAACAAGACAGGCAAAACTCATTGTTAGTGAGTGGAAAAGGGCTCCGCCCCTGTGGTGCTGCCAAAAATCAGCATCTAGTGCTGAAATGCCATCCAATTGTTTAACATGTTAATCTGTGTTGGTAGTAATCATATATAGTAAAATGTTGAGCTTTATGTACAATGTACAATGTACAATGTACAATGTCATGTAGAAGAGCTTAAAACTGAAACAATCTGTTTAAATCTAACTCATTGTACTGGCTAGTTTAACCTTACCTTAAGGTTGACTACTATCACCACTGCCGTAAAGATGAATGTCCCCAAACCGAAGTTCCCAAACATCTGGAAAAGACCGTCACAAAGTTAGACTATTAAAACTAGTAAATATAATATGAAAAAAAAATATATATATATACATTGTATACATGACATCTGCTTGAATGTTAGACTAATAATAGGTATCCAATATTTCAGGGTGGCAAAAGACAAAAAAATTTTTACAGTAACGTTAAATCTGTTAGATATTGACATTTGAGGTGTTTCCAACAACAGCTTTACAGTTAAAAGCAGGTTTCAGCTGAGGATACTGATTCTGTTCTACATGTACGTACCGTTTGGTCAGGCATCAGTGAGGGTGCATCCCAGAACAGGTACATTGGGCCATAGTAGTTAACCAACGCATGCCAGATTCCTGAAAAGTATATTCGTGTAAACATTGTAAACCAAGTATTGTCAAGATGTTATCTGTAGAACAAGACAAAGTCAGGTTCTAAAAAAAACTCTTTATCTAGTGCTGAAATGCTATCCAATCGAAAAACAATTATTATGGTACAAACAGAAGAGAGAATGAAAGATATTAATAGGTTCATATAACCACAAGCTTAAGGTTTTTTTGTTTTCAATTACAAGTAGACAAAAAACTATAATGATTTTATGGAAAAGTTTTGATAAGATGTAAAGTGAATCATACAGGTAGAATTTTTATGAATGTTACAAGCAAACAAAAAACACAAAGAAAAGAAATTGAACCTCCATATCCTATAATATTAGGTATGAACCACACATGTATACATGTGTACACTGGAAAGGATTTCTTACCAAGTATTGTCCAGTACAGAAAGTGGAAAATGTCCAACCTCCTGTTCTTCGCAATGTCCCTACAAAACAGCAATAGACATTTCTAGTATCAAAATACACAATGTCATGTAAATACAAAAAGTCTAATGGAGCAAACAAACACAAGAATGTTATTTCCGAAATACAAAGTAGCTCGTCGGCAGAACGTACGTACTGCACCTGCACGAAACCCTGATTTCATATGTAGTTTCCCTTGGAACGTTGTATCAGATTTTTTCCCATTGCATAATTTTATGATATCTTGTCCGACCTTATATGAGATGTTCTGACAAAATGCTATGCACAATACATTATGGGTTTAGAGCAGGTGCAGTACGTTCTGCCAACGTGCTATAATACACAAAGTAATAGGTTAAAGACACATTAAATTTGTTATTTTGACACTGCAGTACTGACTTGTAGAGTTCAGGATTCTTCATAAGGTCGACTTTCTTCATGTTCTGTTCAAACAGGCCGTACAACAGGATCGGTAGAGAAGTGAAGAATATGTTGTAGAACGTCAGGAACGCCGTATCATACAGAGTCTGAAAACAACAACAACACAGAACAAAATGTAGTGTCATGTTTTAAGTTAAAACTTTTGTTCCAACACAAGGGATCACTTAGAGCTCTTGACCAGTCACTTTTAGAACAATAAGTATTCATTCTTTAATTTTCTAAAACTTTAGCACTGAAAAACTACAACACTGTTAACAAACAAGTCAGATAATCCCCATCATTGTATTTGTGGAGTAAAGAAGAGTTACAATATTTGATAAAAGATAGATGTAACTGAAACTGTACCTACCGTTTGCGAGTACCCATTGTAGAACTGGAATAGGAGCTGGGGGCTAATGAAAGCAACATTCTGGGAAGGAAAACAACAACAAAGCAGTTTGGAATATCAAATAAACAACTAGGCAAAAACAGGCCCAATAACATTACATTTTGTACATTTTACAGGCCATTAGGTGATCAGGTATAAGATTTTCTTTCAATCAAGACAGTTATATGAAAATTGAATGCATTTATCATCTGAATCTGATGCAATTATATCTTTGAGTTATTAACGTCATTGCACACTGACTTGTAGTAATGTTATAGTAACTGTAGTTTTGTGTAGCCCCCTACCTTATAGAAGAAGTACTGCACCAGAGTTGCGAGCCGGATGTAGTAGTAGTGTCCATGCACCAGCAGTAACTTCTTCAGAAACTGAAACCTGGCGAAGGCGAAGTCACTGGCGCGAACCGCCTGACGACCCTCCTTTCCCATGATGCCTACTCCTACGTGAGCTTCCTGGATCATGCTGCAATCGTTAGCCCCGTCTCCAATAGCCAGAGTGATTGGGTGCTCAGGAGAAGCTTTCATGAGTTTCACAACCTGCAGGTGGACAGGGAAAGGCAGTGGTGGAAATACTTTTATTCAGTGTTCTGCTGTGAGGTACTAAAAAAATGAAGAGAACGTAGCTTGTTCTGGGGCTATTTCAAATAATGCTACAAGTATCAAATGTGCTAAGAAATGGCAACAAATGTCAATATCAGAGTCAATATCTCATCCAGAATACTTTTTGTCTTGCCACCCTAAAACTGCATTAATTTTGGAACTTTGATATATTACCCATTATGTTTCGCATACCTGGTAAACTGTCTTTATGCGTAACACACCAGTTTTGTACATGTAAGTACAGGCTGCGTAAGACTGGACTGTAAGGTTTGAACCACTCACACCAGGAAGGACCCCTACTCTTTTCGATAAGTGCAGTGGGTTCTTTACCGTGAGTGGGGTGTGGCTCTCCCAAAACACGGGACCTCCATTTAACATCCTATCCGAGGGACGTCCCTAACCAAAGTTAGGTACACATTTCCACCTGAGTGAAGTGAGGAAAGCCATGTAAAGTGCCTTTCCCAAGGGCACAAGATCATTGACATTGTAGGATTTGAACCCAGGACCTCATGGTTCCTAGCTGAACACACTTACTACCATTTATGCCACACAACCCCACTAGCCTGTCCTGTAGGGCAGACAGTACTATTAGATTTGTCCATAGGAACACATGGCTTAAATACACTATTTGAAGTCCTCATGAAAGTACTTGCCCATACTTCAATCTCAAAATTTTTTTTGCACCAGGTAGAAACAAGGGTCTGATTCCCAAAAATAGAAAGGAAACAGGGGTTTGACCAGCTCAAATTCCCGCCACAGCTGATGATAGTAACAAAACCTCAACTTTGACCTAATTTTCTATGGTATCCATCCGCCTGGCCAGACAAGACCTAACCACTCACATCTCTCATTACGCCCACTAAACTGGTGAAATAAACAAAACTTGACCAATGTAGGAAAGTTTAGACCCTACCTGTGCCTTCCAGCCCCAAAATCTCCAAAATGGACCAAAACTTTCAAGAGAAAAAAGGATTTTCAAACTAGGCACTACAATCGTGTTCCCATTTTTTGGCCTCTACTGCGCAACGCAAATGTGGTGTCTGCCCTGTACTGACCTCAGCCTTTTGCAGAGGTGACATCCTGCAGCAGAGCACAGCCGTGCAGTTCTGACACAGCTCCATGAACAGGTCCCTGTGATCAGTCAGTATGTGGGCCAGGCTCATACCATCCACCACCAGGGCGTGTGTTGTCACATGGTCCTCCTGGATTCTGTTTCACAAAAAGATTACAGTCATCAGGTCTAGTAAATTTAAACAAAATGTTGTGTTTCCTGACCGACCCTAGAAAAAACTACCGACCCTAGACTTTTTTCATTTGGACCTCTGCAGGGGACAAATTTTTTTCAAGCTAATGGACCTTTTCTAGCTCCATGATCTGATACTTGAGTGATGAAAAGTTGTACACAATTGGTTTTCCAAAATTGACATTGAAAAGGATAGTATTCTCATGCTCATGTAAGTTTTGCTTCCAATTTTGTCAAACTGTATATTAAGTTGGATCACCAGAGACCGCAAAAGGCTTTAAAAAAAGACAATTTCTAACGACCTTAATTTTTTTCAGAACTGAAACAGGAAACACATCATTTTTTCCCATAGGCCTTAGCACACTGGCATTCTTAACTGTTTGTGTGGGTGAAATCTTCTTAACAACCCAAACCTGATGCATATTTTGCAATAGGACAGTTTAGGACATACATTGTACATTGTACGTGCTCCCCTATTTCCGAAATACAATGTATACAAGTACAACATTACTTATCGTATTAATATTTAATTTGCATTAGACAGGATCACATGACATTTTTAAATTGAATTGCTATACAAATAACTGATCATGAGGAGCATTGCTGTATATGATGGCAATGCTGGGACCTGTTTGCTGGCATGATGAACAAGTGGGGGGGGGGGGAGAATCTGAAAACTGTGAACTTCTACACACCACATGCATTGTTCTGTCCTCTGCCCAATCTACTAATATAGAAAGTGTCAGCAAGTGACACACTGTACTATTGTGGATTATTGGGAAGTCACCTTCTTGTATTCCCAGTAACTGTGGAACTGTGTTGATATCTGGACTGTGAGATGCTGAAATGGTACAGAAGATTGAGAATAACAAACACAAGTTGCCGTGACAGCTGGGTAAAGAAGCAAAGATCAGGGCTCTCTGTTTTCTTCCATCCTGTTGTTTTGACCCCCTAATGTCTCGAGGCCAGGGACACCAGGACTCGACATACATTTGTAAGGCTAAGGCTAAGGAAATGTTATTTGCTGCATTTCAGGAGGTAAATTTTATTTGGCTTCGTTCAAATCTTGCAGCATTGTTACACGACGACTTGTCACAAAAATGTCAAAACTATTTGTCTGTCAGTTGAAGAATGATAGACATTTGTGCCTAGTGCTGTGTACCTACTAAAACCCACAATTACGTTCAGGTCCAGATCCAGATCCAAGTCCAGAGGTTTACAATGTAGGTTTAGTTCCGGACTCGTAAGTCCAGACCTAAACCCATGGCATATACAAAATTGCATGTTGGCAATCTTGTAATGTTGTTTGGGCAAAACTTTGGCTACATAACATGGAGATTGATGATGATGCCTGATGGCAATGTTTTCTTCATTTTGCAACACAGATTTTGCAATCTATGGAAGGTTTTAGGCGGTTTGGGAAGAAAAGGGGAATGTGACATGTTTTTTTTGTTGTAATAAGTCCGGAATCGGTTCTTGACTTTTATGTTCTTTTGACTTGAACCTAAACATTTTTACAAGTCCGAAACTGGTCCAGTGAACTGGTACACAGCACTATTTGTGCCTGTTCTCGGTACCACGATTTCAACCAGGGATGGAAGGACCATTGAGAGAGCCCTGTATTCAATTGTTAATAAGAATTATAGGAATCAACTATATTACAAAGAATAGGAATTAACTACTAGCGCACAGAAGAGAATCACAAAAAATAACAGAAACGAAGACCAACTGCACAGCATTGAGTTCAACACAAACAGTGAGAAATCACTTTAGGTTCAAGATACACAAGTTACAAAAAGAAATACTAATAAGAGGATTTATTGCTTGCCATGTGTATGTGTAGATTTTTGAAAATAGAGTGCCTTACCATTTGTTGGCCTATCCATTGGGACTGGCTCTTATCATGATAATATAATTGCTTGGTGCCAAATTTGACTAAGACTGGTCAGACTGAGCCTAAATTACAGGACATCAGTTCGAATTCTACAAATTGTGCATGTATGTTGCAGAAATAATCGTACTTGCCATAGACTCCTGTGTGTGATGATGTCCTAGGGTGGTGACACTAAGTTAGAAAATAAATACTAACCCTGGAATTGTCCTCTTGAAGATAATCCTAAACTTCTCAGTCTACATTTGACACTATGAATTTTCAAAGGCATCCAATGCAATATTCAGGATTGCATTTTTGCCTCACAGATGCATTTATCAGTATGGTATGGGATTCAACTTACTACTAACATTAAAAGAATGGCCCCATAATTAACTTTGAAAATCCGATTTTGCCACCCAGGAAAATAGAAATTGCAGTGGATGCCTTTGCAGAAGCCAAAAAATATGACAAACAAAAATTTCTGTTGAAACTTATTAAAAAGAGCTCTCACAACGCATCCACAGTAAGAATATTGGACACCGAACAAAACTACTTCCTGAGAGGGGTGAAAGAGGCTATTTACATCAGGGCCCATCACCCTTCACTCAACCGTGACGGGGGCCGACATCATTTACCAGATTCATCTGACCCAGTGTTGACGTCACACTTCAAAGAAGCCAATATGACAAGCCTCACTAGGTCAGACTACTGAGGAAGACTGAGAAGTTTCTTTGTGTTGGACCACCAGAAGTTTTAACTTTAAACAAGAGCTGCACCTTTTGAGATGCTGCAGGATAGTGTCTGCACACTGCTGCATGGTTCTCTGCTGCACCAGGTACAGTTCATTCATGCCGCGCTGGAAGTGAGTACAGGAGTGACTGATGTTCACAGCTGTCTCCTGTTTATCTCCTGTCAGGACCCAGACCTGCATCAGGACAAACAGTCAATATTTTTCTTTATGTCATACTTGGGCTGCAATAATGTTCGATAGAGGTGTTCTGGCCCATGTGCTAACTAGCGGTACAGCCCAGGGTTCTCTTTGGTTATCACACAGGCTTCCAAATGTTCCTAAAAATAATTCAAACGCGTTTTGCACACACCGAGTGCGCCACTTTCGAAACTTCGAACACTGAAGTCGGATGTTGGAATTGACGCTGTTACACTTTTTGTTTCGATACACCAAATTTTGCCACATTTCGCATTGAAATGTCCGTTTTCTTGGATAGGTATGGCATAAATAAAATACAACACAGTGTATTCCACATCACCCTCGGTCCCAGCCCTCCCGTGGCTCAGGCTGGTACCTAAGGCGATACGGAATACACTGTGTAGTATCTTGTACCTGTATACATGTAGCCAGTATAACCGTCCTTCAGCATAACACACCAGCTTGCAGGTACATGATGTACGTGGTGTGGTGGCAGCTGGCTACATTACCCCAAACAACTTGTTATATCTAACCCTTGAACATTGACATCTAAACATATTGTTTAAAGCTACCTAATGATAATGTCCCTACTGTACTTGGTGAGAGCGAGTTCTACACTGCAATAGTTCTAGGAAAGAATGAGATTTTGAACTCTTGGTTGATAATACTTCACTTTGGGTGCTTAGGGATTTGTCAATAGATTGCGAGAATATCACAACTACAGGTACATGACAACCATACTGGAGTAAAAAAGAACTGGAATAACTAATTATGTTTCCAGGGTGAACTGTGACCTCTCACCTTTACCCCTGCTAGCCTGAGTGCCTCGATAGTGTCACTGACTCCATCTTGTAGTTTATCCTCCACTCCAGTGGCTCCCAACAGGTGGAAGTCTTTCTCTATGTAGGTTATCACTGCATTAACCTGGTGCACAGCAAAGGGTAAATGTATGTAAATTTACAATGTATAACTCGTGGTTGCAGCCATAGCCAATTGAAATGCCAATTTGTGGTGTGGGGTGGTGTAGTGGTAGAGCATTTGACTATGAAACGGGAAGACCCAGGTTCAATCCTGAGTTGTACCCAGGACATCTTTGGATATGCGCTCCGACGTTGTGCCCTTGGGAAAGGCACTTTGCACGACTTTCCTCACTCCACCCAGGTGTGAATGGGTACCTAACTTCGGTTGGGGAAAGTCGTAATGAGGTCACCTGGTGGCGCCGAATGTCAGCCGCACAGACCCTTGTGACAGTTCCACAAAAGTGTGTGGAGCAAATATGTTATAATTTATAATATTATGTATCATGTGTATTATGCGATTGTTTGTGATTATTGATTGATTCTTATGTGATTGTAAAATGATTGTAAACCCTGCATCAATTCAGCTATAAAAGGCTGTGATTTCACAGGTAATGTTTGACCAATAAACCATTAATAAATCAGTAAGTTACTTATTTCAGCACAAAAAACAACAAGAAGCAATTTCATGATATGTGTGTGTTTTTACTATGTTATTTGATGTACAATGTATGTATGTTTTCCTCGAATGAACCCTGAAAGATTAGCCTTTTGGCTTAAGGATATTGGAATAAAAAAAATAAAGTCGACAATGAGTTTACAAACTAGGACATTTCACAGAGAACCTTCTTTCAACCAACAACATGTTGCAGTCAGCATGATGGTAATCAACGCCCCCTACCTTTTCTTCCCTGTCCTGCAGGGCATTCCTGGCCTCTGTCATCTTGCTCTTGATGTCTGCATATTGTTCTTCATTCAGTTCCTTTATACAGTACACCAGTGTTCGCAGCCCAATCTATGCAAAGTACAGGACAGAGGCCAATTATCTTCCCATTCTCTATGGGGGTCTTTGTTATATTCCTTTGGTTATACAAGTCTAAACAAGTTTAAACAATGTACAAATGTAAAAAGAAGTAAGTCACTTCCACTAATACTTAAATCATTATAGTCCGGTTGTCAGTTTCTGCATACACCTAAAGCTACAACCAAATTTAGGACTGAAAGAAACATTTCTAATACAATGCATAATACATCATTCAACCACCACTGGTGGCTTAAAACGTTCAATCACTGCAGAAGACACATCCTATTTTCCAAGGACTAAAAGTTGAAGTCAGAGAAGTAAGGCCACAGCAAGTAAATTTTATGGATGACATCCTATAATCCAAATCTAATGCGAGCGGGCAAAAAAAACAAGACGGGCTCAAAAAACAAGGTTCCTACATTTTAGAATTCTGACTCAATCACTGTACAAGTGGGAAAATCACATATACACAGCCAGCATCACATATCACTGCATCAAAGTAAGGAACAAGTTATCTGCCATCCACCTTCCGGCATGGCAACAGACATCTTTGCCCATTTTCGGCATGGTGACCACTGTAAGAAGGCAACAATTTTTTTCCCAACATCAGGCGAAAATTAATGCGCGCGCTGATGTCATCCATAAAAATTACTTGCTGTGGCCTAATGTAGGTTTTTGGCTAACACAGACATGTTGTCAGAATGATTTACGAAGTCTACAGTAAGTGTTGAGCTTTCAACCCTGATCCTCAAACTAAGGAGATATCCCAATTACACCACCAAGGTGCAGGCACCACAATCACTCAACAACACCTCAAATGTCTTCTCTGACTTGGCGATGTTCCCAGGCTGTCTGGAACCATCATTTTTACCAACACTACAAAGGTACTTAAAACATAACACACTAAGATAATCAAAGAGATGCATTCATTCATTTTGACTAGCTATTGTTGCCTGTGCTGCCACAAATATCAATAGATATCTTTTTAAAGAAAAATATGTACAGTGTCACATACATGTACATGTAATACTGTTGCTGCAATGGTTATGAATTAAACAATCTTCTCATGTTGCAGTTGAAAAGCTTTGACTGGTTTGCTACATCTACATGTAGAATGCTGTCTTGTTGTCATGATCCACTACATCCTAGGTTTAACATAAAAAATTCACTTCTAAACACATGTGGTGGCATGGTGGCTTTGTTGTTAGGGTTACTGAGTAAAATCTAAATGTTTTAGGTTCGAATCCCCAGCAGGTTCCAGATGTAATTCCGACTCCTCACCTATACATAAGTCTGAACTTCAAAAAGCTAAATGTTCTAAACATACAAAACTGGAGTCATTCATAGCATTGGGAGAATGACAACGATGAGCATGGAATTCGACCAGTTTCGACTTTATTAATCTTTCTCAAGAATGACAGAGATCGGACCACTCCTCCTTTTATACCTTTTTCTGTGCCTCTCTAGTGCAGGGCGCTCTGCTCGAGTTTAAGATATTGACCAATCAGCATTGAGCATTTCATTTTGCCCTGGTTTAGGCTGGATAGCCCTGATCTGAAGGTCTAGTTTACTATGCACTGAGCATACAAAACTGGAGTGTTATGCCTTGAGCCAGTTAACACATGTAAGTTAAGAAACAAAAAAACAACAACTTACCTCAGCAAACTGGTTGACATGGTACAGAGTTTTGTCTCGTTCTCCACTTAAACACAGAGGTAGCAGGGCAGACTCCGCACCTTTGGTGTACAGTCTGATGTTTCCTGTAATAAGGGATAACATTAGAATCATTCACTAATATCAGTTATGAAGGTTACAAATCCTCAACACCATTAAAAGTCTACACATCAGCCACCATCAAAAGTGATTTAGCAAAAAATCAGGTGCTTGTCTCTAACATTTCTATCATTATATCAGAATCAGAATCTTTCATTAATTATTCCATTTGAAACAAAATGAAAGGTTCAATTTTACACTGTGATAGTCAGAACAACTTTATCAGGTAAGGCAAGCTGAAACACACCGACAACTTTCTTGGTGAAGTCAAACTGTGAAGTGATCAGCACCATTGATAGAGCATAGCAGAGTGATAGTCATTCAGCACAAGTGACAGAACGTGACAGTCTAATTGTGAACTTTGAAATCTATTTCTCATTGGCTCCAAAGCCACTGTGCATTTTGCAATTGTACCATGTGGGAAAAGCACTGCCCTGATTTGTGTGCTAATAATGGCTTCAGTTAAACCAAGTGCACACAAACCAATTAAATCCTTCAAAATGGATTGGTACCTTTTACATTTGCCTTCTTCACAGAAGCAGGTAAAAGATTAACTTTCATATGGTAAGTTCAGAACAGATTCTAGTACATGTAATGTTATGCCTAAACTACATTAATCATTAAAATACGTATTTTCAAATGTAGCTGTTATACATGTAATTATAATTTACATTAATCAGAAAGTAGATCATTTACATTAGTAATTGAAATGGACTAATCAATGAATATAGTAGTATCTTTTACTTGTTTAAAAACTTCATCTATTGACAGTGGAAATCATTATACATTGTGTACCGTTTGGCAACTTGATGATGGCACTCATCCTTTTTCTTGTTGGGTCGAACTCAAGGATGTGAAGTAACTCGTATCTGGAACAAAACCAACAAACAGATGGAATTAATTACTCAAACTTGACAGTTTTTCAACAAAACAAGAATTTTTCTTCAATGAAATATCAAACATTCAAATTACAGTGTACTACAATAAAAATTATGTGGCTTACAAAGAACAGTAACAATCCATTTCATATTTCTTAAAAGAATAAAATATGTCTTACTCTTTTTCTTCTCCCCGTACACTGATCTTGAGGAAGTCTCCAGCTGACTTTCCTTCTGTTATTCTTGTCTGTCCGAGGAAGGTGATACCAAATCTACAGAGGACGTTCAAAGATATTGAGTTGTAGGTGGAGGTAAAATTGTCTGGTGCATGTAATTTTTAATGCTGAAAGTATTTTGAGCCCTGTTGTCTCAGAAATGCACATTCAATCATATCACCTCATCTTGAAAGTTCGTTTAACTTAGTAGAAGTCATTATGAAGCAGTTTGAAACTGTAATTTCAAAATTTCAAACACAGACTGTAATTTCCAATACATTCAAGTCTGTGCTGCCCCCCACCAACAAAGATGGGGGTGCCACAGTCTTTCTGCAACTTACGATCCACTGCTCACCGAGTCATGTGTATCAACTGCATAACGTGACGTCACGGAAGCGGTGGATTGCTAATTCGTTGACAAAGACTAGAGTTGTACAGTCAAAAATGTGGGTGACTCCAATTTCTTGTGTTGGAAATTACAGTTTTAATCTGCTTTATAATCATATTTATTAATATTCATATCACCTGTCTGCTGCTTCCACCAGAGCCTTTTCGTCAGGTGAGGATGCCTGGTACTCGAATGATGCTGCTGAGTCCATGGACACACCGTTGGCCTTGACTGGGGTGCTGTTTGCACTGCTGTTGTTGCTGTGCACGTGGACAGTATGACACAGCGCTATGGCAACCAAGAACTCCTCAACTGCCGCCTGTGGGATTGGGGCGATATAGATAGTCAGTGTGAATGTAAGTTCAGCACCAGGGACAGGACCAGTGTGAAGTCACTAGGAGGATAGTCAGTGTGAATGTAAGTTCAGGGACAGGACCAGGACCAGTGTGAAGTGACTAGGAGGATAGTCAGTGTGAATGGAAGTTCAGGGACAGGACCAGTGTGAAGTCACTAGGAGGATAGTCAGTGTGAATGTAAGTTCAGGGACAGGACCAGTGTGAAGTCACTAGGAGGATACTCAGTGTGAATGTAAGTTCAGGGACAGGACCAGTGTGAAGTCACTAGGAGGATAGTCAGTGTGAATGTAAGTTCAGCACCAGGGACAGGACCAGTGTGAAGTCACTAGGAGGATAGTCAGTGTGAATGTAAGTTCAGCACCAGGGACAGGACCAGTGTAAACATTTTGAGATTTAAATCTTCAAACTAATGTTGAAAGGGAAGATTTCACCTAACCCCAAGGGAGTGAAGCAATTATTATTTCCACGGCGGTCTGTCACTACGGCATTCTTTCCCATTGCTAGGAGCGTTCTAAAAAGTATCGGGTTACAAGACGCTATTTTGGCCTGTTTTAGACTACCCGTAAAATATTCAAAAATGAAAAAATAATATTTGGTGGTAAATTTCGTCAAATTAAAATGAAATAATCGTCTTAACATCCTTTAAATGTTAGCATTTTATGTTAAATCACTGATTTTTAAAAATTTCGCTCAGAAAGACGATTATTTTCGGGTTTCCGAGCACAAGTCATGTCACGTTTTTAGGCAAACATCGTTCAAACCTGGCTACGTATATTGACGCAGATCCTCGATTTTTATATTTTTCGACGACTAGGAATAAGGTCAAAAATCGTGTTTTAGGGATTTTTTAATTTTTGATTTTAAGTCTAGTTTTTGTCGATATATTGGTGAAAAAAATTGCATTTTTTGACATTTTTCTCACTAAATTACCCATAATTCAAATTGAGGCCATTTTTCAAAAATCCCTAAAACACGATTTTTGGGACAACCGTGACAGTCATTTTGAGCCGTAAATAGGGTATGTTTGACTCTCCATGTTTCCAGGTTTGAACGAGTTTTGCAGACATGTCATATTGCCAGAAAGTGTGCATTGTGTTATTCATAAAGGTGTAAAGAATCATTACCGTATTCAAGGTCACCCAAGGATACGACAGTAGCTTCGCTACATGTTACATACCCACCAAAAATTATAGCGGACATGTACTGTCCAGGAAACTGTTTGTATCTATAGAAAAGTGTTGTTTTTTATCTGTTGCGAGGCACTCAGACAGAAGGGCTTGTTTTGCCGCTTTATTGTAAATGACCGCAGGTGACCCCGAAATGGAATGCGGGTTCGATTCGAATCGCCCAGATCGAACACCATCGAACACAGTTCGGATTCTATGAAATGTGGGAACTTTGCAGCCCAGATTTTACCACCGTGTTTCTGTGTAGTAGGTTTTGTTTTCAGGGTGTTTTTTTGTGTGTTTGCTTGTATTTCTAAAGTTATGTCCAGATACAGAGGTCATTGATAAGGCTTGGGTTCCAATGTACATTGTCTGTGTTTCTGTAATTCCCAATAAACATTGTATAAAATGAAGTTGTTGATACAATGTTATATCTCATGATGTACCCTGATGAAGGTGACAGTGGTCACTGAAAATTTGATCCTTTTGCACACTTCAAGTTGAAATAAAAGCATTATGCAGGAGTTCTCATGTATCCTCAGTCAGTACTTCTATCTTCCTATTCCTATTTAATATTCTTCCAGCATTTATGACTTAAAGAGCTTAAGGAATGGATCTGCAGAAAGCATGTAATATGAGACATCAACTACCTTAAAAAGCATGCCATAAACTACTGTTAATTCCTTGCATTAGGTATCTTTTATTGCTTCAAAATGTGAGCAATCAACAGGGTTTAAGTGTATTTGAAAGCAGGGGGGCAATGAAATTTATTGTTTGAGTCATGGAGCAATTTGTATCCTGATTGGAAGTAATTTTATCCCTACTTTCCAGTCCCATATAGTGAATTTACATTTTAATGATAGTTAATGATTGCCTTTAAACTAATAGCCCCTAAATGGAAGAATGTGTAAAGACCAGGATTGTAAAAAATGTGCATTCATTGCTGTTAGCACATTCTTTCAATACTTCCTTTTCTAAGACGATACCAATTTAATTTGTTGGTTCTTGGATTTTTTCAGAAAAAATATGAAGCGACAGAGTGAAAAAATATAACAAAAAGAAGTCTATGCATCATGTTATAGCCCCAAATGCTACCAAATGCTATTATAGCTCTATATAAGCCATGACATCAACACAAAAGGCTGAGTTGTTTTTATTTTTTAAACAATGAATTTTGAACTTTAAATCAAACTAACTGCATTGATAGATGAAAAAACTTTAACAGCTAGGAAGAAAAGGACTTTCCTCAACTGTGGGGGCAAAATATGAGCATATTTGAGTTGATTCACAACAAGAATTTTTTTTTCAAATCAGATAACCAACATACTAAATCTGTGTGGCCTAAGGTTGAAAGAATATAAAAACTCAACAGTCAAGGTACTGTAATAGTGATCAAAAGTATTTGTAAATCACAAAAAAAATTGACATTAAAACACTGTCATTGAAGAACTCCTGTATTGGCTGTGTTCCAATTTATCACTAGGCAAATATTGAGCTTTTGGGCATGACCAAAAATCTCAGAAAGGTTACGCCTTGACTACCGACTGTTTCTTGAGCGTATGCCAAGAGATTTGGCTGTGAAAAAGTGCAGTGAATACCGATTTCCTGTTAGGCTTAGGAAAAAAAATTCTGTGTTTCCTGTTTCTGGACCGACCCTAAAAAAACCTGCCAACCTTAGACTTTTTTGGGGGTGGACCCCTGCAGGGGACATAAATAATTTTTCGAACTGATCAACCTTTTCTAGCTCCATGATCTGACACCTGAGTGATAAAACGTTGTACAATTGGTTTTCTAACATTGGCATTGAAAATAAAGTGTCCTCAAGCAAGTTTTAAACTGTATTATATAAGTTGAATATATATCGATATCACTGAAATCTAAAAAAAAAAGATAATCCCTACTTACGGCCACACCAATTTAATTTGTTGGTTCTTGGATTCGCCTTTTAATTTTTTTTCTGATTTGCAAAAAAAAATTCTGGTTCTGAATCAACTAAAAAATGCTCATATTTTGCCCCCAACAGTTCTTCAGGAAGGTCCGGATCCTTTTCTTCCTAGTTGTTACAGTTTTTTATCTATCAATGCATTGGTTTGATTAAAAATTTAAAATACATTGTTTAAATATGAACCCAGCCTTTTGTGTTTAATTCATGGTTTTTATCATAGCATTTGGAGCTGTAATAGGATGCCTAGACCTGTTTTTTTGCCCTGTCGCTTCATATTTTTTATGAAAAAATCGCAAGAGAACAAACAAATTAAATTGGTCTGGCCTACAATTCAAATTTTTTTACGACTGAAACAAGAAACACAGCATTTTTTTCCCTAGGCCTAATCTTTATCACAGAAAGTGTTGGCAGACGCAATCTGTCACTGTTGGATGAAATGCCGCAGACGCTGTAAACGTTGCCTTATTAACAACTAGCCAGCATGATTTTCACTATAATCACTCAAAGTGAGCACTTTGGACAAGTGCTGCAGATATTAAGTGATTTGTTTAACCTTTGGCACACTGAAGAAGTCACTTGGTTACCGATTCTCTAATGGCTACAGGGTTAGGTAGCAGGGAGAAGGTTAAGTACAGAACCACTGCCATGGATCCATACTAAACTACATGTAGTAAGGTTGCCATGTCTATTAAACTTACAAAACTGTACTGAATACAAATGATGATGATGGAAACTTGATTGAATTTTGATTACTCTATAGGCTCCTCATCTATGATTGGTCAAACCTCTAACCCTGTTTTATGTAAATTAGGAGTGATTGACATTTTGCCCTCTGACCTCCATGTTTGCTGTAGACAGACACTCTATATTTATATATATTAAGCTCCTCATCTATGATTGGTCAAACCTCTAACCCTATTTTATGTAAATTAGGAGTGATTGACATCTTGCCCTCTGACCTCCATGTTTGCTGTAGACAGACACTCTATATTTATATATATTAAGCTCCTCATCTATGATTGGTCAAACCTCTAACCCTATTATATGTAAATTATGGGTGATTGACATCTAGGTCAAACCTCTAACCATATTTTATGTAAATTAGGAGTGATTGACATCTTGCCCTCTGACCTCCATGTTTGCTGTAGACGCAGACACTCTATAAGCTCCTCATCTATGATTGGTCAAACCTCTAACCCTGTTTTATGTAAATTAGGAGTGATTGACATCTTGCCCTCTGACCTCCATGTTTGCTGTAGACACAGACACTCTATATTTATATATATTAGGCTCCTCATCTATGATTGGTCAAACCTCTAACCCTATTATATGTAAATTAGGAGTGATTGACAGCTTGCCCTCTGACCTCCATGTTTGCTACAGTAGACACAGACACTCTATATTTATATATATTAAGCTCCTCATCTATGATTGGTCAAACCTCTAACCCTATAATATGTAAATTATGGGTGATTGACATCTTACCCTCATCATCTACAATGTATGATAGGTCAAACCTCTAACCATGTTTTATGTAAATTAGGAGTGATTGACATCTTGCCCTCTGACCCCCATGTTTGCTGTAGACACAGACACTCTATAAGATCCTCATCTGTGATAGGTCAAATCTAACCCTATTTTATGTAAATTAGTAGTGATTGACAGCTTGCCCTCTGACCTCCATGTTTGCTGTAGACACTGGCACTCGGGAGCTCATGTGCACCAGACTGCCGTTGTACTCCTCGAATTGTGTCCCGCCGATGGAACACTGCCGGAAACACATCTCATTCTCTGTCAGTGTTCCCGTCTTGTCAGTGAAAACATACTCGATCTAAGGAGAGAGAGAACGAATAAGAAAATGTCGCTCACCATACAAACAGCAAGGTGCAAAGTAGAGCCAAATGTTTGCATGATATATTCAATAAAAATTCAAAAACTGTGGTGACATTGGGGTTTATACAAAGCTATCTACCATCCAAAATCGTCACCCTAAAATGACCAGATCACATGATATCAAGACCGGAAGTTCCGCTGCAGTACCATAACAAGCAGCTAGGGAGCAAATCCTACCCACCTACCAAGTTCCATAGCTCCATGAGTTATAATGAGAAAAACCAAAAAAATGAGCAAATTCCTAGAATTTTTCCCAACTGGACGCATATACATTGTAGTAAAAGGTTCTGCCCCAGAGCCGTCACCAAAAAAAAAAAAAGAAAATGTTAAACTTTGTGTTGACTCGAAGTGCAAAATCCCCTTACCTGACCCAATTCTTCATTGAGATCCGAGGTGTTGGCTTGAGCTTTCAAGTTATTCTTCTGTAAAAGGACATAAAAATAAGCACAAGTTACTAGCCATTATTCAATGGTGGCAAACATGCCCTTTTCCATAGAGTGTAATCTGCGAGCATAATTTTTCATTTCTAAGTAGAGCGTAGATGGACTGCTATAATGCAACGTAGAGCATATAATTTGCGTAGAGTGTAATTCACCGTTTTGATTTTACATAATGCATTGTAGCTACTTGGAATTTATCGTAAAACGTAATGGGGAGTATTCCTGAATTCAGCGTAATACGTAGCCAGCTCTCAAAATTTTGCTTAGAGCGTTGTCGGGGACACCCCCCCCCCCATGCAGGCCCTCTTCAAGGAGATGAAAGTTTTTATTCATTCTTTGACAGCATTTGTCATCACTCTAATTAAAAAAAAAACACGTCTAAACTCTATTATCATGCAGACTACATCACCATCCATACTGCTTCATTTATTTTTCACTTCCATCATTGACATTGACCCCCAGGCAGTTAACCAGCATTAAGACCAAGGTCAATGGCAAATATAGATTTTTAATGGCAGAATGATTGCCGGTAAACCCCCCAGAGATCCCCATTTAGGGATTGCAGCACATAGAAGTTTGATCCATGATTTTAGACATGTGTATCCATGCTTGTCCCAAGTGAATGTAATGAAGAGTACAAACATTTTATGATGAAGTAAAGGCAAAATTTTCATTGTGCATGAAGTCCTGTACAAGATGGCACATGAGGCCATTCTAAAAACATCTTTATCATTCTGCTTTCCAAGCTATGTCATGTAAGTTACCATATTTGGATCTTAACAAACAAACAAACAAACAAACAAACATCACAGCATCACTTACTTCATCATACATTTCTATGTCCCAGCTGATGAAAATGGACCCCAGAAACTTCTGGAATTCTAAATACCAAGAAAAAGAGCATGAGCAACACTTAGACAGTTTTTTTTATTAAAAATCTTTATCAAGCACAGAGATTGCCAACATCCAACATCCAAGTAGTAAGTTAAACATACATTGTACATTGTATTCTCACAGTTACTTTTAAAATAAAGAATACATGAAGTGGTCAGTATAAAAAGCAACACTACTTGAGTTGCTGATTAGAAGATATAGGAATCTAGTCATCAACATAAAATAAATTTAAAGTAACAAGAGCCCTTTAGTTATTTTAGTAACTGATAGTTAATGAGTATTTAAACTGATACATGTAGTTAATGATGCCCTTCTAAATTAATATTAATGCCCAAAAATTTGGCTATTTTTGGACTAATGTCACATGTACATCTAGAGGATTTTAGTAGAAGTACTGCCAGTGTAATACTTAATAATAATGATATATCTAAATCATTTAAATTCTGAAGATCTGTTGAAAATTAATACATACCCACAGTCACATACAGGGAGATGGGAATGACATAGTTGAATAGAACCAGGAAAGCCAGAAAATCCACCAACCCTTCAAGAAACTACACGGTTAAAAAACGTAAAACATTAGTACAAGTCACAATAATGTTATTTCACTTCAAATACCATAGTATGGACATACAGTTGTTGTGGTTGCATGTTTATGTGCTTATGACGCGGACAAAACTGACTGTCAAGGGATCTATGGCAAACTTTTCTATCACAAAACAGCTGAATTCGTACAACACATTTGCAACTGCTCTTACTAAGAATACCTTCAATAAGCAAGATGTATACTTATTGTGCAACAAATGTGTCAGGGTCCTAATTTTGATTGATTACTGTAAATCACTTTATTTTTGTGGTAGCAAAAGTTCACAGTCTGAGAAAAATGTTTGCAATAGCGGCAGGTCCAGAAGAAAGCAAGTCGGTGACTTATTTGTTTGCAATAATCATAAATTCACTGTACAGAAATGACAGTGTAAATGCTGCAAATAGCCATTTACAGTATTGTTAAACAATTGTATAGCATTTCAGCACTAGATGTTGATTTTGCCAACACCCTAGGGGCAGAGCCCTTTTCCCATAATGAATACTTACTTCAGGCCTTTTCGAGGGATCCTCTCCCACGTACCAGGGCTCGCCGACGCGGCCGATGTACCAGTATTTCAGGCCGGTACAGAGGGTGGTCTCAGCCAGCAACACAAACAGGTAAAACAGAAGGTAGGTATTCATAGACCTGTCAAAAAACAACACAAAATTAAGATGTTTAAAGTTAAAACTTTTGGTCCAACACAAAAAATTCTCTCACCTAGAGCTTTCGACCAGTCACTCTGGTCTTCCTCAGTAGACTGACCCAGTGAAGCTTCTTGAGAGAGGTGAAGGAAGCCATATACATTAGGAGGCCGACGGAGGCCGACATCATCTACCAGATACTTTGACCCAGTGTTGACGTCACACTTCAAAGAAGCCACGTGACAAGCCTCCCTGGGTCAGTCTACTGAGGAAGACCAGAGTGACTGGTCGAAAGCTCTGGGTGAGGGAATTTTTTGTTTCCAAATTGTGATTTTCCATGTATCATCAGTGGCTTAATAGTACCTGTAAGTCTGTATTATTTCTATTTGATATTGACTTTGCTTTGATTTGATTTGATTTATTGAAATTGCAACAGTACAACACACATGGGACACAGACAGCTGTTGCTGGTGTTGTGCCTCACACGTAGAAGCAAATGCAGGACAGACAATACTCATTTTCACTTGAGTCAAGACTTAGTGGGGAAGTCATATAAAGTGCCTTTCCCAAGGGCACAAGATCGGTGGCATGTCAGGACTCGAACCCGGGACCTCTTGGTTCCAAGTCGAGCACTCTGCTGTTGCGCCACATGACCCTATACTCTTTAGAATCAATCTAAAAAATATTGCTTTACTTCATCCTTCTATATTTTCTTAAAACTGCCACAATATACCATAAATATTAAGAATTTATCAGAAGGTTGCTAACTTTTCTATGACTGATCTCTTTCCCAGCTTGGTGTGTGAGTTGAGGGCCATCTTGGTCTCCTGCCCGGTGTGGACTGCCACACCGTAGATGTAGGGGGTGTTTTTGAGGCGGGCTCCCCTCAACAGCATGTTCTCTGGCCCAAGAGTTCTCACAGCAGCTGGTTCGTTGGGGCTCTTGTAAATGTTGATTCTGCCTACAAATCTGCAAAACATAACAAAAAATGTAACAACTAGAAAGGTAACACTTGCAAAGCAAATGCATAATGTTTACCTTCACATATGGTCTGCTTCATTCATTCTTACTCAAACACATTCACATACAAATCATGATTGTATATGGTGACAATCCCTCCTACTATAAAATTGCAACATTATGTAACCCAATACGAGTTACCATGGTGATAGACAGTCTGGTTCAGGTCCCAAAAATGTCCCAAAGTGTCTTTATAGTTGTCCTAGCCTAAATTCTAGTAGCCAGTGGCCATTGGACCACCTTTAATCCTGAGCCCTGCCACAGTATGAAATATCCTGTATGATGTTATTCCACAATAGGCTTTCTTGGTATGAAAGGTATAATGTATAAATGGGCTATTTGTAAAAAGTTTTGAATCTCTTACCTGTAGAGATCTGGCTCTGGTTCCTGACACTCGACGGATGCATACAGGCCCTTCAGCTCTGGTATAGTGTTGTAGTGTGCCGTGTCTGGCACAGAGGAATGGATCTATGTACACAGCAAACACAGAGTCCGACATGAAATATGGAGGTGTGAATCTACATGTATATCTTCCCCCCAAGGATAAAGTACAAGTCTATTACATGTACAAATGTATATAGGATATCTCAGTCCTTTACAGCATACATTTGTACTTTGTGGTGATAACAATTTTGTACAATAATTACCTCCATAAAAAATGGAGGTATTGTTTCTGGTGAATGCCTTTATGGATTGTGATCATGATATTTAGTATGTGGGTAGGCCTTAGGAAGACAAAGGTCAAGTTCGATTGTGGGCCTTCTGTTGGCTCACCTTGGTATTGTATCTTTTGTCCCAGACATGCTACGACCTTGATTTTTTTCTGGCAAAAATGTAAAATGTAACAAAAAGAAGAATGGATACAGGGGTGGGTGCAGAAGACCAAACATAAAAAAAAACAAAAAAAGAAGATCAAAAATAAAAAAAATCCAGTACCTTGAGGTTGGTCTCGCCATCTAAGCTGGCAGTTGTGATGTGACAGTTGCCCTCTGGGTCGTCTGATGACAGCATCACCAGGTCACAGGGAAAACTCTCGTCTGATTGGACCTTCACGATGTCCCCTACCTGTGGGAGTTTAACAAAGTTTAACATGCTCCAACGTTTAACTTGACCCAAGCTAGTCCGCTGATTCAGCATGTGCGTCTGAGACAGCTGAACTTTCTGGGACACATCCTGCGCATGCCTGAGGATGAACCTGTTAGACTGTACGCCCTCTACGTGCCCTCTCATGGCAGACGCAGGCGAGGCCGACAGCCTACCTCCTACTTCAAGTATGTCCAGCAACTACTGGGAGATGAGCACAATCAGCTAACAGAGAAGCAGATCGCCAACCTTGCTTGCGACAAGGGGCAGTAGAGGGATCTTGCAGTCGCCTGCGCAGCAGCCGACCGATGATGATGAACATGCTCCACTGGTTGTAAAAAAATGTCTTCGCCTGATGAAGCGTCACAATAATCACATGTAGAGTTAGTAAACCTTTCCCAAAGACAAACACAGACATTTCTACTATTTACAATCTACTTATGTCATGCCCCAACTCCATATCTAAGCCAATATGTTATGTAGTGCATTACAAAAGAAAGTGTTTTAATAGATAAAAATGCTTAATGTACATGTACATCATGTCATGATCATATGCCATTTATGATCATATTATGTTCATATTCCTGTAGTAATAGTTTCTTAGAATAGACTTCCTGTATTGATCACATTGTCATTGTTGCCATACATGATGCCATACCATGTAAAACTGTCAATCAATAGAGTTCATTCATTCATTCGTGTGTGCATGTAACTCTTTTGTGATGCCCAATATCTGATGTGCAGCTGAGCACTTTACTGGGATTCTTACAATAAAAATTCTTCCACATAGTTTTAGTAAAAAAAAAGTTTTGGTGAGACTTACCCTAATATCTTGTGACATGATCTCAACAAGCTCATCCTGCCGTATCACGTGTACAGGACTCTTGTTCACTTCATTGTCGGCCTTGTGTCTCAGCCAGTCTTCATAGCCCTGCAGTCAAATGAAGTCAAACCCAGTAGCTTTTACTAGTAGTTTCTTAGTAGTTATCAGTGGTTCTATATGTACTAAAATTTTTATACCATATGTTTCTTCTGTTCCTGCAATTAGCCCTTGGGCAAGAATTTGCAATAAACAATTATTTAATGAATGATTCACTTTACATTTTGTACACCAAGTGTTCTAGCCAGCACCCGTCTTTCCATCATTTGATGTAATTTTTCTACTCATAATGAAAAGTTTGCTTTGATGCACAATTGCAATAATCTTTGATGGACAAGAATCTGCTTACTTTAAGGATATATGAAGAGGCTAACCAGGCTAAGCTTAGTCTATCAGCAAAATGTGCCCCTCAAAATACAGGAAAATAATAGAATTTTAGTGGGTCAAGATTTGAAAATTGTTAGCTTCATGACAAACTAAGCCCTATTCATTTTACTTTTATTCTCCTGTCATAAGAAAGTATTAATTTGGGTCATTTGATACCGAAAAAAATTTAAAGCAATTTTAAGAGAAAAAAAAGTTTTTTTAGTACCAAAAACAATAAAATGTAACATAAGTATACATGTAATTCAGCCTGTGGCTACTGTTCTTAGTGGTTAAATTCCTAAGTTTGTTATTGAATCATTGAATTTCATTCAAGATATCATTAAGCATGTCTGCAATAATGGTACTGTTTATGATCAAGTAGCTATAGGTTTTTACTGTTTGATCAATGCAGATCTACATGTACATACAGACAAGTCATGCATTTGTGAATCGCAGTAAAGAAAATGTACGCTGAAGTCAAGTATCTCCATAACATTGAAAGTTGAAAGCAACAGAAATGAATAAAACAGATGGAAGCACATCCATTCAATCTATGGGAATAGTGTCGATTCAGCAACAACTTTCAAAGTTTGAGCTAAAACTTGTTGTATATCATCAGATTTTGATTATTACAACAGTGTAATTTTGAGTTCAGTTTATCTTAGTCTTCTTTTGATTCTGTTGTTATATTTTGTATTATTTTAGTGGACTCCAGGTAGACCAATAATTGTATTCACTCATGGAGATCTCAACAAACCAAAACCAAAACGGATTTTCAAACTATGAAACAAGTTTGAACTGCAATATCCAACACAAGAAATTGGACTCAACCAAATTTTTGACTGTACAACTCCAGTCTTTGTCAAGGAATAAGCAATCCACCACTTCTGTGATGTCATGCAGGTAACACACGTGACTCCTCGAGCAGTGGATCATAGGTTGCAGAAAGTCTGTGGCGCCCCCCGTCTCTGTTGAGGGATGGTTGTAATGCCCTGAACTGCTCACAGAGTCACGTGTGTGTTATCTGCGTGACGTCATGGAAGCGGTGGATTGCTCATTCTTTGACAAAGACTGGAGTTGTACAGTCGAAAATTTGGGTGAGTCTAATTTCTTTCTGTTGGATATTGCAGTTCAAACTTGTTTCATAGTTTGAAAATCCATGTTGGTTTTGGTTTGTTGAGATCTCCATGAGTGAATACAATCACTAGTCTTCCTGGAGTCCACTAAAATAATACAACAAAATCAACAGAAGACTAAATAAAAAATATTTGTTGGATATTGCAGTTTAAACTTGCTTCATAATACAGATGAACTTTCAAGATAGGATTTTCAAACTGGTAGGGTCTTTTAATCTAAAAATACTGTTGTCAAGTGTTGAACAGTTAAAACAATTAAAACTAATGAAGTAAGACTGAGAAAAGTCCCACCTGTTTGATTGCTGTAACAAAAACCACAAACACCAGTGGCATGATGCTGGTGACAGGGCTGACAGGCGTGTCATCTCCTAGCGACAGCTGCAAGATCAACCAACCACGTTTCAGCTTGTACATTTGAAATTAAATTTTACAACATTTAACCAATGACATTTTAGCTTGTACATTTGAAATTTACAACATTCAACCAATGACGTTTCAGATTGTATATTTTAAATTTACAACATTCAACCAATGACGTTTCAGATTGTATATTTTAAATTTACAACATTCAACCAATGACAATTCAGCTTGTATATTTTAGATTTACAACAGTTACTGTTACAGTGATTTCAATATATTTCAAGAAAACAAGGATACCAAAATGTAAAACGTCCAACCCTTGCATGACGGGGAACAACGGACGCTAAGCCGTGCAGTGAGTGAGTGACTGAAAACTCTATTGCAACATCATGTTGCAATACAATATCTTTTATCACTTACAGATTTTATAAAAATTCTATTGCTTTGCCAGCAGTCGACCAAAATAAGGGCCAGCAGGTTTTTGCTAGGTCGTTCTGGTACCCAGAAACATTAATATTGTACCCACAATCAACTCTTAGACTAAATTTGTACATATATATCTGGTTGGTTATGCTAAAACTTAAGGTATTTTACTCCTTGTATGATACAGACACAGCTACAAAATCAGTTTACACACTCACGTCTGTCCTCTAAAATGTATTTTTGAGACAAGGGTCAAACTTTTTCAAGGTTGACAAGATAATTTCTTTCCAGAACCAAAGATAGTATCAAACAGTCAACCATTCCCACTTTTTCCTGTTAAACATGCTATTCTTCTGCCAGATGTCCCTCTATTTTACTTCCCTGCAATGCTGTGTTTCTTTGTGAATTGGCAGACTACAACAAAGGATTCCAACAAACTCAGACAGAAAATCTATGAGTATGGAGGCTCCAGATCTCAATAACACGGATTTCAATTTACTGGACCTGCAGTAAAAGCTGTTGTAACAGTCTTATCTGTAGATGAACAAGAGCTTACAGCAAATAAGAAGACATTCCCTGCTTTGGACATAACAGCCCTGGACACCATTCAAAGCTAATCAAGCAAAAACACACTCGCCTTTTTTTTTGCTTTGGACAATGTCCTCAAGGACACAAACTTGCAATATTGGCAACACCAATCCAATTTGTTGGTTCTCTCAGGTTTGAAAAAATAATGCAAGGTCTGAGGGCTGGATTGATGATGGTGTTCCTTGATTCAAGGAGTGAATGTGGTCCGACTTAAGTTTCCTTTCCAGTTCTTTATTATGTTAATCACTAGAAGACATATTGTTTTTTCTCTGTTTCTTCTTCTTCTTCTCCAAACCAAAAAGGTGAATGACCTGAACCAGACGTCTATCACCATGGTACATGTAACTGGTGTTGGGTTACATCATGATGCAATTTTATAGCAGGAAGGATTTACTCCTATCTGACCATATATATGTGTTTGAGCAAGAATTAACAGAGCAGACCATATGCGAAGGTAAACCTATGCATTTGCTTTTCAAATGCTACCTTAAAGTTTCTAGTTTTCCTTTTGTTTTTTAATCTTAATCTTAAATGCCTAAGACCAAACTTATAAGGAGAATGCATTGGTGTGACTTTTGGTATATTATCTCACTAGTACATACTGTACAATGTACATTTGACAAAATTGTATGTTTAGTAATTGTATCTACACAATGTATTATCTTTAATGCTGTATCAGTACAATATAATATGTACTGGTAAAACTCCAAGTGAAAGTATTGAGAACGTAGACTAACCTGGATGATTCCTACACACAGAAAGTAAAAGTTTGCTATTCTTCTGAACTGCTCGAAGAGATTCTTGGGGATGAAGTTCCATGCTGTGTACTGGAAAGGACAAAGAACAACAAACAATAGGCACTTGGTTAGTCTAATATCATCTTATACTAGTCTAGATAAAGAAAACAGTTTGGAAAACAAAGCCACAGAACATATTCAAAATGAATTATGAAAGGAAATAAGAGAATTGAATTTTTATGTTAAAACTTTATCAAAGGAAAACATATTTATTGTTTTTGCTCAGTTTCTTCTTCTTCTCCAAACAGGGACCTCTGACCTGACTGAACCAGACTGTCTCTCACCATGGTAACTGGTGTTGGGTTACATCATGTTACATATTTTATAGTAGGAGAACAGAGCATACTGTATGCAAACCTGATCAATCATGATGTCAGATGTAAAAAAATTATCCATTGATTTTACCATCAGTTTTATGCTTCTTATTTCTTCCTAGATAATTTAGAGTTTTGCTGATGAATCAATCAAAATAGAAAGAAACCAATCCTGTGTCATGATCATGTGCCTAAGGAAGAACCATTTTGATTGGTCTGTCCATTTTGCTGAGTCCTGTGTCATAATCATGATAGTGTGCCTATAATAATAAGGAAGAACCATTTTGATTGGTCAGTCCATTGTGCTGAGTCCTGTATCATGATCATGTGTGCCTACATGTATAAGGAAGAACCATTTTGACTGGTCTGTCCATAGTGCTGAAAGGCATTCCAACCAATGCAGACTCTGCTGACATACACTGTACACAATGTACATGTATGCCTCCTTGCTACATGTATGTAATGAATTTTACCTGATGCATCATGCTTTGTTCATATAGTTACCCCTATCTAACTGCATCTTAAGTTATCTGGTTGATTCTCCACGTTATTTCTGATCTAACTACAGAAAACTACAAAACTATAAATTTAGAAATACATGTATCTGTGTTGGTTCTGTGTTTCCAGTTTTCACGGTGACTGCTCCACACTACAAAATCATCATGCTGCTAAAACAAAGGGAAAAAAGAAATTTGTGTTTCCTATTTCCCGACTGACCCTATAAGTATAAAAAAACTGCCCACCCTAGTCTTTTTTGTGTGGACCCTTGGAAGGAACATACATTTTTCGAGCTGATTGACCATTTCTTGCTCCTGGGCCATGATCTGACACTTCCAACGTACATTGACATTGAAACTATAAGTGTCCTCATGCAAGTTTTACAGCTGTATTGTATAAGCTGAATCACTAGAGATTACCAAAGTCTAAACAGAAAAAGAAAAAAAAGGACTGATTCAGAAACAGGAAACACAACTTTTTTTCCCTAGGCCTAATATGTATTCAGTTTACTAAGTTAACACACTACGTTTCCACCACTAGACTAGTGTTAGCCTCTAGCTAGCCTCCTTTTCCCCTCCTGCAAAATTAATTCCCAGCAAACTTAAATGGATTTTGTAACTGTTAACAGAACTATTTTCTAAAAGCTTAGAAACCTCAAGAGTACAAATTCCATAAGCCCAGAGCATCCCAATGCTACACTTACTTGTCAAGAAAACAGTTTGTGACCATGGCCTCTTATGTGACAGTTACTAAATCACTGTTTTCCCCAGAGGCACATTATATCTGATTTTGTGGTTTCCGGGTCAAAATTAGCATGGCGGTACAATTCTGGGGTAAGTGAATTTTCCACGACCTAAACGATTTATGTCAAGTCAGCTTCTAATGCAGCTGTGTTGATAAAAAAAGTGTATCAGCATTTTCGTTATAGGCCTAGGAAAAAAATGTTGTGTTTCCTGTTTCCCAACCAAAGCTAGACAAAAAATAATGACCAAAGGCTTTTTTTGGTGGACTTCTGCAAGGACATAAATTTTTTGAGCTGACCAACCTTTTCTAGTTCCATTATCTGACACCTGAGTGATAAAACGTTGTATAATCAGTTTTTCAATTTTGACATTGAAAGTATGAGTGCCCTCATGCATTGCCAAGTTTCAATTAAATTTGTCAAACTGTCATAATTGTACAATTTTGATTACTAGAAATTGCTCTAAAGTCTAATAAAAAAAGACAATCCCTACCTACCAACCCTAATTTTTTCAGGAAACACAACATTTTTTTTCCTAGGCTGCAAGTTTCTTAAAGTAATTTGAATGTCTGGCTATATTGACATGGCCTATGGTGCATGTCACTGATAAGGGGGCAACATAGATATTTTTCATGTTAGATAAATGAACAAACAATGGTGTCCAGTTGAAGATTGATGTATTTTTACAGCTGGGAATTGTTCTGACCTAAATTTCTTTATTGAGTCATCTTAAGATTGTAATTTCGGAGGTTCAAAATGTCGTTCAGTTGGGCCAAGTACCGTGAAATAGCCCATTATGGCGTCATGCACTGATACTTTTTATTATTATTATTTGACTATTGTCACAAATCAGGCTACTTTTTTTCTGACATTCTTCACCCAGTGACAATTTATCACTAGTTTGTGAAAATCTGTGTCAATCTTGGAATTAGATATAGTCACTTTAAATAAGATATGATGGCAATAAGCATAATTATATCATTATACAGGAAATGAATTCTTAACAATGGTCATAACTAGTTGCAAGTTCAATAGCTACGAGTGCCATTCTTAGACTAACAGACATTTTGAGCACAAAAAAATTTTCCTGTTTCAGTCCTGAAAAAAATTAGGGTCAGTTACATGATTTGTACATTGTAGGTAGGGACAGTGTCTTTTTTTCTTAGAATTTTTTTACTTCTCTGGTAGTGGTCCAACTTCAAAAGTATCAATAATGTTGTAAAACCATATGTACAACATTTCATCACACAAGTGTCAGATAATGTAGTTAGAAAAGGTGGATCAGCTCGTTCCTTGCAGGGGTCGACACAAAAAAAAAGGCTTAGGGTCGGCGTTTTTTTTCTAGAGTCGGTCAGGAAACAGGATACACAACATTTTTTCCAAGGCCTTATATACATTTTGTAACTAACTTCGCATTTGATTTCTTGCAGAAATGAAATTTGAAAAAAGGAAACAAGTTATCAAGTTTAGGCCACACCAATTTAATTTCTTGGTTAACGGATTCGCCCGCTTAATTTTTTTCTGATTTGCAAATAAAAATAAAAATTTAGAATCAACTGCAAAATGCTCATATTTTGCCCTGAACAGTTGAAAACAGTCCTTTTCATCCTAGTTGTTACAGTTATTCCATCTTTCAATGCAATGGTATCATTAAAACTTCAAAATTCATTGTTTACATTTTGAACCAGCCTGGTGTGTTGCCTTCATGACTCCTATCATACCATTTTGGGCCATAATAGGATGCCTAGGCCTGTTTTTATTTTTATTTTTTTATCGCCCGCCCGCTCCATTATTTTTCTACAAAAATCCGTTAACCAAGAAATTCAATTGGTGTGGCCTTACAGTTACATACCTCTATGGGTCATCCACGGGGGCCAATAAGATTTTACGATGTAGGCTATTTTACATGAACTCTGTGACCTATTTATGGCACTTCCTGAGAATAATGTATGACCTAACCCAGACCTGGCCCAGTCTACACTTATCACTGACCCAACTGTCATTTGTTTTCCCGGGTTGCCTTTTGCAAACTACGGTCGGTCGCAGATTGAGCTAGAATGACCACCTGAAAAATTAATTATAGTGGACATCTCTTTTGGAAGAAATTATTAGTTTCACCTAGTGTTACAGTAACTACAGATTAGGCCATGGCAAGTAAATTCTATGGATGACATCATCCGCAGACTCCAAATCTAATGCGAGCGGGCGAAAAAAACAAGGCAGGCCAAAAAAAACAAGGTTCCTACATTTTCAAATTTTGACTCAATCATTGTACAAATGGTTTTGATTCAGTGGGAACATCATATATACACAGCCAGCATCACATATCATTGCATTAAAAGTAAGAAACAAAACATTAAATCAGAGCCTTGTCTTGTCTCCTATCTTCATAGTTATCTGCCATCCACCATCTGGCATACATGTAGCAACAGACAACTTTGTCCATTTTTGGCATGTTGACCACAGTCAGAGGGCAACAGAAGTTCTTGTTTTTTTCCCCAAAATCAGGCAAAAATTGATGTGAGTGCTGATGTCATCCATAAAAATTACTTGCTATGGCTTTAACATGTACGTGACTGTGCTTCTTCTATTAATTGTACTTCATTGCTAGATCCAAAGCTGGCCCATCTTGAGTAACCATATTTGATACAACTGCATTCTTTAGGCCACACCTATTTAATTTGTTGGTGCTCATATTTTTTCAGAAAAAATATGAAGTGACAGGGAGAAAAAAAAAACAGGCCTAGGCATCCTATCATTGCTAGCCCCAAATGCTATGATAGGAGCCATGAAGTCAAAGCAACATACCAGGCTGGTTTAAAATTACAATGAATTAGAACTTTTAATGAAAAGACTGCATTGATGAATGGAAAAACTGTAACAACTGGGGAAAAATGGACTGTCTTCAACGGTTCAACTGCAAAATATGAGCATTTTTCAGTTCATTCTGAACCAGAACCTTTCTTTTTTAAATCAGAAAAAAAATGAAGCGGGCGAATCCATGAACCAACAAATTAAATTGATGTGGCCCTAAATATTTAATAATACCAAGAGACTTTATCTATACTTGGTACTAATTGAGCTCTGAAGGAATCAGCTGAGAAATTTACATTTCTCACAATTTATAAATACAAAGGAGCCCACTTTCTCCATACATACCTGTACGTATATTCAATTTGATAAATGTAGCAATATTGAATCATACAAAACATGTTCATCAGCCTCATGTTATACAGTAATTTTTTCATTAGGCTAAGCATATTACTCAATTAACTAAATCATACTGCACACCTTTCACAAGCCGGAAAGCCACGTACTGAATCGAACGCTTTTCGAACGAGTTTTCTTTGCAGAGCGTATCACTCCGCCGTCCATAGCAACGCCGTTGCTAAGGACAACATTTTCGCGGGCGGCGGGCTGAAATTTCATCCGAGTTGTTGACAGCCGATTACATCACCAGTTTCGGTCTCTGCGTCAAGATGGCGGTACGTATCAGACGTGTATATCGTGGGCTCTCCGTAGTATTCATATTTGAGGGGTATTCTATCAGTTTTAGTGTAGTTTTGTGGCCAAACACGGTACACAGTGAAATGAACAAAATGGCCGCCCTGGACTGATCTGAATTTTCGTCTTATTTGAATTTGGGGGGAAACCCGTTTCGCACTCGATTTTGCATATGACGATATGTGGATAAAATGTGTTGAACCTTTGGCTATCTCCCATTATGAATATCCTGTTGGTGCGGAATCTGGATAGGTTTGCAATTTAATGCCAACTAGGGTCCCTTTTTTGGCCAATTTTATGGCTAAAACTCATAGTTTGTCGTTTGATTTCATTTCGGACATTGTTGAATAATTTGCGTATATGTGCTTCATTTCTTGTAAACATCATGTTCGTGGTAAAATCATTTCCGATGAACTAATCTAGTCTAAGTTTAGACCCAGACTCTTAGTCGTTAGATCTTTACAAGGACAGATTCAATTCTGAATTTTGAAGTTAACGTTGTAGTTGAGTCTGATCGATCACGAACCTCGTTAAAAAGTCATCCCTTCTGTGTGTGTTTGTGCAAAAAATTCCCGCCAACTTTATCACGTGATGTCTGATTGCCATACAAGAACAACAAAGCTGCATGGCCGCTGCAAATTGTTACAATGTCTTGTCATAGTGTCTAAAGTTACAGCAAGACAAGCATGCCTGTACTACCATATCTAGTGATTGCTGATAAAAACAGTGCACAATATACATGTTTAGGCAGCTTGTGACATTTGTAGAAATTATAATAAATGGTTGAGCATGTATATCGTTGATTATTGAAATAAAGCTAACGTTCATTTTAGTATTGAATTGAGAAAAAGGTGTGAAGACTGAGGGGGATTCTTTTATTTCTGTTTCAGATCATCCTAGGCTTCACAGACTAGATTGGTAAGTATCTGGCAAACCAAGGAGGTTTAAAAGTTTAAACTGCCTTGGGCAAACCATGTCACCCTGTCTCCTGGCATTTTTAGAAAATTATTACTAAAATTTAAAGAAGGACAAGGACAAAGTGGGATTGTGCTCAAGTTACAGTCACATTAACAGCCCCACTTGACACTTAACACTAAACAAGTACAACCAATACAAATAACTTTGTTATATAACTAAGAATAAAGTGAGAACAAAAGTGTGCACTATATGTTAAGAAAATTTCAGGAAGACCCTAGCCCCCAAAATTTACCTCAAGTAGCATTGCACCAGGTTTCTTGTAAGGTTGGAGAACTGTTTTTGAAAGTAAACCAGTACTTCTTGTGGATGATCTTTATGTAGAAATGTTAAGTTCAAGAAAGGATCTGAATGTAAAAGTCAAAGTAATGTACTGATTATGACACATTCTACTGTGGTTGGACTCTTAAATGATTTAGTAAACTTTATTTTGGTTCACAAAAGTTCTAACACCAAACATAGTTTAAAGTTATACTATAGATATTGTGATATCATAGAATCACTTCATTGGCAAAAGGTAACTCTCAAAAATATGATCAAGAGATCAATTCTATTCAGTCTAGTTTTGCTTCTATGCTAAAAGATTTAAAGGATAGTATTAATTCTGGCCCCTGGTCTTTCTTTTTTATATATGAATACTGTGATTCATTAAGAATCCTCCAAATTTATTGATAAATTCCAACCTCCTTGCATGAAATTGTTAACCTGCATAAAACTGCAACCTCCCTGCATAAACCTGTTTCACATTTCTAAAGAAACAAATCCTGTTTGGAATTTTATTGTTGTGTTAACTATACAAAGTACTGAAATTTCTTTTTCTGATTTTGAATCTTTGGACATTACTTTGCCTTTCTTAAGGATGAGACAAGCCATAGTAGCTCTAAGTTTCTGAGGTGACTTTTCACTACTTCCCTTATTTTCTTTATTGTCTCTGAACTCCAGTGTAGTTATCCTTTTCATATGACAAAATCTGAGTTGATTTATTCCTATAGCCAATGTACTGATTTAATGTTACAGGAAGTCCCCGTGGGTGGAATGGGACTTCTATACAAGCTGTACAGTCCAAATCTGAATTACTTATTTCTTCTATGCCAACTTCAACATTTGATTCTGAATGTTTTAATTTACTCCATATTGATCAAAATCAGGAAATTCATGATGATTCTGATTCAGAAAAGACTTTTAAATAGTGAGGATCAGGATGTTAATTTCATAGATGACATTTACCTAGGCAGCTTGTCTGCATTGGATAACATTTCAGATTCAGAATTCTCTGATGTTGATTTACGAGTGAATTGGGTTTGGTGTCGTATCTTACTTACATTTTTTTTATTCTTCTACCTTGCAGGTAAAAGCCACGCCCAGTGGGATTGTCACCAGCTAGCAGGATACCAGGATGTTATATTGTATATTTAGCTTGATTATGGATATATATATAAGATGTATTATGTATTGAGATCTTAATTTCCATCTATTCTGTTTATTGTAATCTTAATACAATTTGGGATCATATTTAATAGTCGATTCAGCATTCAATGTCTACTGTAACTTTTGAGCATGTGTTAATTAATATATGTACTGTAAAAGATGTATACATGTAATGATCCCAAGTATTTGATATCCCAGTCCACAACAAAATGTACTACTTTGTTTTTTGTTGGTAATGAGATAAAGGTTGAAGCAACGTTAATGGCTCTTGGGTAATTTTGTGTATAATTG
>NW_017802713.1:2251773-2293316 GCF_001625305.1 Branchiostoma belcheri
TGAGAATAAATAATACATAAACAACAGAGAAACAGAGGTACAGAATCCAAACAAAATGTGAACACAAATAAAGTTAGGCTATATACAATTAAGCAGAACAGAGTGAACTCATAACAGATCATAAATGCAAATAAACAAATCTGTACATAAACTTGATAAAGAACCAAGATTTCACAAAATAAATACAAGTACATAAGGTAAATCAAATATAAATAAGAGAAAACAAATGTGTAGAAGTAACAAAAGGTGAGAACTGTTGATGTGTTATGAATACAGGTATTTTCTTCTTTTCCCCCACGCTCGATAAATGAAAGTTGCTAGGTGAGATACACCCTCGTTAAAGAGCCACTTAATTCTATTTTCATCTCTTTCCCATATGATGTCAGGTGATTTTGTATAAATTTTACGAAACATATTTTCTCGAAGATCGTCATAAAAGGGACAGTAAAAAGAAAATGTGTTTCGTTTTCTACTTCATCCAAGTCACACATGGTACACATTCTACTTTCCTCAGGAATTCCCTGGTACCGTCCAGTTTCAATATTGATAGGTAAAATACCAGCTCGCAGCTGCGCACACAATGATCTTTGGCGTTTGGGGAGACACATAGTTACATATTTTTCTATACAGTAAGTATCTTTAAACAGAGCATATGTTCTAAGTTTAGGTTTCAAAAGTACTTTGGTTGCCCAGTCTTGCTTGTATAAGTCAAAACGCTTCCCTTTAATTTGCCTAATGTCACCCCTCAATGTGTTAAGATAAACATGTTCTTGCTCAACTTTACAGAATATATCCTGGACATTTCTACTCCAGGGGCCATGGTTTTGAAAGTCCCATAAGAATACTTGTTTTGTAATTCTATCATTTGACATATTGATAAGTCTATTCCATAAAGCGATTACAGACCCCTGCTGTCTTATTTCACAGGGCGCCCAGCCCATGTCCCCTGTTGTAGCAAGAACAGGTGCAAATCTGTGCACCCCTAAAAACGCACCTAATTGCTCTGTTCTGCACCACTGAACACTTCTCAGTTGTTTTGTATCCCCAGACACCAGCTGCATAGTCAAGGATGGGACAAACACACGCTTCATAGAGTTGTGTGTATGTGTAGTAACCCAAGTCTTTTAAAACCTTGACTTTACCCAGAACCCCACCTAGAGCTCTCCCTGCAGCCTCTGCAAGAACAGTAGTAGCTGTATTAAAAGACAGGTGTTCATCTAAGAAAAGACCTAAATATTTGTACCGGCTCACATAATCAAGTTTCAAATTTCCAAATCTAAATTCATGGGAACTCCTTCTTACTCCTTTTTTCCTGAAATGCATTATTTGTGTTTTTCCTTGATTGATCATGAGCCGCCACTTAGAACACCAGTCATTTACAATGTTTAGCAGTTCCTGCAGTTCACTTTCATTATCTGCCAATATAATAATGTCGTCTGCATACAGCAGCAGACTTAGAGTCTTCTCACCAAACCTGACTCCCAAACCAGAATCTTTGACATTTTGAGCAAGGTCATTAACATACATAGCAAACAATGTAGGAGATAGTACGTCCCCTTGCTTTACTCCGAAAGGAGTGGGGAACCAGTGTGTACGGTAGTCATTCACCTCTACACAGGCTATTGGGGATTTATACAGAGATAATATATTTTCGAAAAATTTCCCATCAACGCCCATTTGGATGAGTCTGTAGGCTAGAAGGTCCCTGTTTACCCAGTCAAATGCTTTTTGAAAGTCAATAAAGCAAGCAAAAGTTGACTTTCCTTCTTCCATTCTGGCCCTAATCACCGTACATACTGTGTAAATGTGATCAATGCAGGCTCTACCTTTACGGAAACCGTTCTGCTCATCTTCAAGTAGATTTGAGCACTCTAGATACTGGGTTAACCTGTTGTTAAGAACACTTGAGTAAAGTTTATATACAGTACTCATTAAACTAATCCCGCGGTAGTTTAAGGGAACATTAGGGTCTTTCTTAGATGACTTGGGGATGGGCTTAATTATCGATTTGTACCAAGCAGAGGGTATGATGCCACTTTCAAAACAGGTTTGGAAAAGAGTATGCAAAATATGCAGAATGTCTGGTGCTTTCAGCATTTCGTTTGAAATTTCATCTATACCCATTGCTTTTCCTGTCTTGGCTGCTTCCACAGCTGCTGTGACCTCACTAAGTGTGATTTGGGCATTAAGGAATGGGTTCGGAGAGTACGATACATCCTTCATCTCATTTTCAAGCCGATGTTTAAGAGCACAGATCTCTTTGAAGAAGTCATCATCAAATACACCTTCAGCGTTATTACCAGCAAATAAGTTGGAGAAATCTGATTCCCATCTATCCAGAACTGACTTCACATCTTGTATCAAGTCTCCAGATTCATTTACCACTTTCATAGGGATTTTAGTGCTTCTTTTTGGACCCAACTTATTTACTTCGTTCCAGAATCGCTGGGGGTTATCAGTTTTTAAACACTCTAGCTCTAATACCATTCTGGGCCATAATAGAATGCCTAGGTCTGTTTTTATTTTTAATTTTTTTTGCCCGCCCGCTCCATTATTTTTCTTGAAAAATCCGTTGACCAAGAAATTAAATTGGTGTGGCCTTAGTAGCAGCCTACAAAACTGCTTTTGGGAATGCCACTTTACACCTACATTTTGTACCTCTCCTCAATCAACATAGGTGCAAAAAAGTGAACTTGTAATCTTTGAGATTTAATTTATTTACCATTCTTTAGTGTACAAGATGATGTCCACTAATGTATCTATTTTGTACAGGTAAGGCCACACCAATTCAATTTGTTGCTTCTCGGATTTTCCAGAAAAAAAATGAAGCGACAGGGCGAAAAAAAAAAGGCCAAGGCACCACATGAAGGCCGGAAATGTTACAATATCAGCCATGAAGTGAACATACCAGGCTAGATTTTGAACTTTTAATGAAACAAAATTGCATTGTTACATTGAAAAACTTTTAACAACTAAGAAAAGGACTTTCTTCAACTGTTGGGGCCAAAATATGTCTTTCATTGAGCATTTTGCAGTTGATTAACATGTAGAACCCCCCCAATTTTTTTTTTTGCAAATCAGAAAAAAATGGACAGGGTGAATCCGAGAAACAACAAATTTTGTACACCAAATTTTCAGGTCTGGACTTTTATACCTTAGAAATAGTTTTACAGGTACTTTACCGATATGCAACTTGTAAATAAGCAGACAGATATGACTCTGTAAAGTGTTTGCTGTACCTTTGAGGATTTTATTGTGTTGTCAGGATATTCCTCTGGTGCTATATAGTAACTAACTTGTGCATGCTATTTAGTGATGCATACCTAAACCCAATTTTAGGTTCAGGTCCGGATTCAAGTCCAGAGGTTTAGATTCAGTTCCGGACTTGTAAGTCCAGACCTAAACCCATGGCATATACAAAATTGCATGTTGGCAACCTTGCAATGTTGTCTGAAACGGTACTTGACGATGCCCGATGGCAATGTTTTCTTCATTTTGCAGCAAAGATTTTGCAATCCATGGAAGGTTTTAGGTGGTTTGGAAAGAAATGGGGTATGTGACATGGTTTTCTATGGTAATAAGTCCGGACTCGGTTCTTGACTTTTAGGTTTTTTTGGACTTGAACCTAAACATTCTTACAAGTCCAGTGAACCGGTATGCATCACTAATGCTATTCAGTATGTAACTTGTAATAAGCCATAAGAAGACAGATATAACTGTGTAAAGTGTTTGCTGTACCTTTGAGGATTTTATCGTGTTGTCAGGATATTCCTCTGGTGCTATATAGACCTCGGTGCCTGCCCATGGTGCCTGGCGGTTTGCTACGTAAATTGTACGCGACTCTCCTGGGGGTATAGCCTCAAGGCCCTGTAGATGGGACAACAACAACATTAGTCTCACAAACTGAAAAACACAATAAATTTTGCTACTCCCTTTTGGGATACATCTTTATAGCAAAGGACCCGTAGACTGGAAACAACATCATCAATTTAGAAAACTGAAAACATAAAAAAAATATTATTCAAATCTTTATCAATTTTTATAGGCCTGGGACAACATTAGTCTCAGAAACTGAAAAACACAGTAAATTTTCTTACTCCCTTTTGGGATATATCATTTAGCTTTATAGTAAAGTATTCTGCAGACTTGGAAACAACATCATCAATTAAAAAGAAAAAAACGAAAACATAATTATCCATATCTTTATCAGGAGGGAAAACATTGGTATCAAAAACTGAAAAACACAATAAATTTTCTCACTCCATTTGGGATACATCATTTAGCTTTACACTAAAGGCTCTGCAGACTGGAAACAACATCATCAATTTAAAAAACTGAAAAACATATCCAAATCTTTATCAGTTTCTATAGGCCTGGGACAACATTAGTCTCAAAAACTGAAAAACACAATAAATTCTCTTACTCCCTTTTGGGATATTTAGCTTCATAGTAAACTTAAGGCTCTGCAGACTGGAAACAACATCATCAATTTAAAAAAACTGAAAAACATATCCAAATCTTTATCAGTTTCTATAGGCCTGGGACAACATTAGTCTCAAAAACTGAAAAACACAATAAATTCTCTTACTCCCTTTTGGGATATTTTAGCTTCATAGTAAACTTAAGGCTCTGCAGACTGGAAACAACATCATCAATTTAAAAAACTGAAAACATAATCCATATCTTTATCAGTTTCTATAGGGGCAACATTAGTCTCAAAAACTGAAAAACACAATAAATTTTCTTACTCCCTTTTGGGATATATTATATATGTATCATTTAGCTTTATACAATAGTAGTAAAGGCTTTGCAGACTTGAAACAACATTATCAATTTAAAAAACTGAAAACATATCCAAATATTTATCAGATTCTATAGGGACATATTAGTATTAGTCTTAAGGGCCTGCATAGGAAAGAACAACAAAATCATCAATCTAAAAAAGCTGAAGAACATAAAAAAAGTCTTAATTATCATATAGGGATATGTCATAATAGTCTCAAGGTGCTACAAAGGAAATGATCACAAAAATTAAGATCCACCTCTTCTGTGTTGTTTTGACTCATTGCTGTCAAACGTAGAATGGGAAACAAACATGCACTGTTACTGTAACACTCCTGATAGGCATTTTTATGTATTGCAAGGGATTCGTAATGCATAAATTTTGTTGATAGTCTGGAAAGAGAGTTGTATATTCATTAGAACTTCAAGTAAACAATGACAAACAACACATTTCAACAAGCAAGGAACAAAAAGACCCATGCAGACTAAGTATTGCTTTTCATATAGCAAGTCAAAATCAGGCCTTGAAATAAACTTTTCTTCCTAAATTTTTCTATTGTCCCAAATATATCCCAAAGTGTGTAGTTGTCTCAGGATAAATTTAAGTGGTCAGTGGCCATTGGACCACCTATAATTTCAAGCCTTGAAAGTATAAAAGCCTACATTAAATCAAAACAAATTTACTGACATCACAACTATAATTCACTAGATGGTAGTTATTAATATTATCAGATGAAACTGTAAAAAGTTACTGTATAATCGTTATCAAAGTAATCCACGTGGACAATAAAATTTATGGCCAACACTCTGAGGACTCGAAAAACCACTATATGTCCAAAATCATAACTAACATTCTTATATAACAATAAAGTAAAGTATCATTTATTGTCTCCCATCTACAATAGAAGCCATAGTATCAAACTGTCCATAAAAAATATTTGATGATGGACAAAGATTAGTAATCGTAAAATAATGGCCATCATCAGATTCTGCAATATTTACAAGCTACCACATTTATCCACTATAAGACTTGGTTCTTTTTTAAGTAATTTCTTGCTTAATATAATTGCCATAGTTGATTCTAATCTGGACTAGGCCAAAAATTTAGTCATTTTCCTTGATCCTCTTATTAGTTAAGCAAAGATCTACTAACACCATTTTGAAAATTACTAGTCTAAGAAAGGTAACATTTGCAAGTGAAATGCGTAAAATTATGAAAATATCTTCGCATATGGTCTACTCTTTTAATTCTTACTCATTGACAAACACAATTCATATATTAACATTATATGGTCAGACAGGAGTCTAAATCCCTCCTGCTATAAAATTGCATCATGATGTAACCCAACACTAGTACTATAGCTAGTTACCATGGCAACAGACACAACATTGGTTATTTTATTTATTTATTTTATTTTCCGTCATTTTTATACAGGGTAACCCAATTCAGTGATGGCACTGCTTTTCAACGGGGCCCTGTATTACACAGCACAATACAACAATCACATACAAATAATAACATTAGCATACAAAAATTATACAATAAATAATTATAATGGCAATGATAATAACGAAAACAATAAATAAATTATAATGGCAATGATAATAACGAAAACACAGTAATTAACCAATAACAGTAATAAATAGTGGTTCAGGTCATTGAGGTCACTGTTAATGGAGAAGAAGAAGAAGAAACTGAGCAAAAGCAATATGTTTTCCTTCAGTTAACATAATTTATAAAAAAAATCCATCTATAATCACTACTCTTATCATGAACAGTTAGAGACAACCCAAAGGATACGACAAAATATTCCTCTTAAAAGAAATATTATTAAGAAGTCAGGCTTCGACAACCTAACAACATGCCCAGTCAGCATTTATATACATTTTGTACTGTGTAAAGCTATTACTCCCAGTACTGAGATCTATGTGGCACCGAGCCATTTGGTCTGTGCATAATCTTTCAACATGCAAAGTAAATGTGACAGGGGAGCATCCAACTTTATCAAATACACATTCCCTTAGAAACCCTGAAAACCTGCAAAAAGTTATCAAAATGGAAATTTCTTGTCTTATGTGTGGCTTGGTCTAAGCTACATTGTACTCGACTGTGTCTTACTTGAGCGGTAACGGAGGTTACAGAACTTGGCGACAGGTATGAACCACCTCGCACGACGTACAAGAATTGTGACAGGCTATAAGAATTAGAACAGAAATATATTATAGAAGAAGTCAGACTACTACAACCTAACAACATGCCCAGTCAGCATTTATATACATTTTGTACTATGTCAAAGCTATTACTCCTAGTACTGAGATCTATGTGGCACAGAGCCATTTGGCCTGTGCATTATCTTTCCACATGCAAAGTAAATGTGACAGGGGAGCATCCAACTTTATCAAATACTCATTAGCTCACCCAGGCCATTATCTCCCACAGCATTATCACGGCACCATCCCCTGATAAAACTCATTTTCTTCCACTTCACCTTGATTACTTGGCCGGAGAGGGAACCGCAGAATAACTCAGCTGAGCTGAAGAGACCACAGAGTGCCATTAAAGGGTGCCATTGAAGTGGCATTAGGAAAATAGTCAGTAAAATGGGGAAAATTTGGCAGCTGTTTCAATCTGTTGTTAATGTTAACATTGTTGTAGATTTTGCACAGTCCTTTGATTTGCTCTTACATCAGTTATACACAAACACTAGTCCCAGAACATGGGATTTTGCTACTGTAGTCTAGGTAAATTGAAGTGGCATTAGGAAAATACAGTAAAATGGGGAAAATTTGGCAGCTGTTACTGCTGTTAACATTGTAGATTTTGTACAGTCTTTTGATTTGCTCTTACATCAGAGAATTATTATTCTGTTACACAAACACTAGTCCCAGAACATGGGATTTTGACACGGTATTTAGTCTAGGTATAAAGGGTAGATTGATATAGTGGCATTAGAAAAATACAGTAAAATGGGGAAAATTTGTGTAATTAGTCCCATTATATAATAGAATGCCTGGCTCTGTTTTTTTTTCGCCCTGTCGCTTCATAATTTTTTTCTGAAAAAATTGGTGTCGAACATTATCAGGTACATTTTGTATGACACTGTTACAATGTTACAATGGTTGAAGTGAGGGGATCGATAGAGGTTAGACAGGTCAGGCACATTATACAAAATTCAGATAGCTGGATGAGGTCTCCAACGAAGATTTCAGACAGCATCTGCTGTCTCCAACCAATGTTTCATACAGCATTCGCTGTCTCTACCAATGTTTCAGACAGCAGATGCTGTCTCCAACCAACGTTTCAGACAGCATCCACTGTCTCCATCCAACGTTTCAGAAAGTATCCGCTGTCTCCAACCAACGTTTCAGACAGCATCCGCTGTCTCCAACCAACGTTTCAGACAGCATCCGCTGTCTCCAACCAATGTTTCAGACAGCATCTGCTGTCTCCAACCAAATGTTTCAGACAGCATCTGTCTGCTGTCTCAAACCAATGTTTCAGACAGCATCTGCTTTCATCAGTCACTGTGAATGAACCTGAGTTCGGTGAACTCCGTTCTAGTTAGGATTAATCCACTGAACAAATTGCTGTCTAAACCTGTTTCATTTTAAGCCAACATAAGTCACCCGTGGTCTTCATTTATTGTGGAGGAATGGCACCATGCCCAACACACTTTTTACCAATTACTGTGACATGTTGTGTGCACAAAATGACACTGGTAGTTATCATTAACGTACCTTGCTAATATTAATTAACACTAACTACAGGTCTCTAGCTCTGTTGAAAAATCGTCAAATAAATATGATACTGTATAAAGTTCATTCTGTAAAAACTCAACAAAAGATTGCTAAAATACACACTTCATTATGTTTACCGAAGGAAAACATATTGTTTTTGCTAAACAGTGACCTCTGATGACCTGACTGAACCAGACTGTCTCTCACCATGGTAACTGGTGTTGGGTTACATCATGTTGCAATTTTATGGTACAAGGGATTTAGACTCCAGTCACCATATGTGTGAATGTGTTTGAGTAAGAATTAACAAAGCAGACCATATGCGAAGGTAAACATTATGCATTTGCTTTAAATGTTACTTTTCTAGTTCAAATAGAATTATGCAATTCTAAATCATGAGAAGTATATAAAAAGTTGTGCTAAAATATTATCTACTGATGTACATTAAGAATAGACTGAAATGTTATTCCATGATATGTATTATGAAAAAAAATCTCAAATTCCATTGAATTACATATATTATAGAAAGTGCTGAAATGCCATCCAATGACATGAAATATGGAAAATGTGCTTAAATTGCATCCGATGATATATTAAAATATGGATCAAAGCACCGAAATAATGTCAAATGGATCTTTTTCCTTTGTACCTATAGAACAACTTAAATTTTCCTCCTTTTTCCTTTGAATCTCCACCTCTATTACTGCATTGTCATATGAATTGCTTCCAAAATCCAGACCGTTGGCATTTTAATTTTGGTCATTTAGACGTGACAATTGCAAAATGGCATTCGATGTCTCCAGGCACTGGACAGACGCCAAAGAATTGACAAATCAATTTGGTGTTATTAACATGGATGGGGAATCAGTCCCTTACCTGCCATAGGGATTTGTCACGCAAGTGACCTTAATTTTCTAGAATCTGTTGAGTGTGCCTGTTTTGAGACACCTTCTGAGCGAATTTCTGTATAATTCTGCTTACAACTGAAGACATAATGTCCATTTGAAGCAAACTAACTTAAGGCCACACCAATTTAATTTGTTGTTTCTCGGATTTGCCCTGTCAATTTTTTTTCTGATTTGCAAAAAAAAAAAAGAAAAAATTGGGGGGGTTCTAAATCAACTGCAAAATGCTCAATGAAAGACATATTCTGGCCCCAACAGTTGAAGAAACTCCTTTTCTTCCTAGTTGTTTAAGTTTTCAATGTAACAATGCAATTTTGTTTCTGTCATTAAAGTTCAAAATCTATTGTTTCAATTATAAACCAGCCTGGTATGTTCACTTCATGGCTGATATTGTAACATTTCGGCTATCATGGGATGCCTTGGCCTGTTTTTTTTTTTCGCCCTGTCGCTTTATATTTTTGCTTAAAAAATCAGAGAAGCAACAAATTAAATTGTTGTGGCCTATAGAGGCTAACTATTTTCATACTTATCAAATTATCAATAATATGATGAACTGGAAGATTAGCATGAAAAGTGTTTTTGTTTATTTCCTTCTATTATTGTTTTCTTTGATTAAAATTTGGTTCATTTAGTAATATTTATCTTTTAATCATGTAGTATTGGGAAGGGCCAAAAATAAACCACCAGGTTTCAGGCCCTCCCATGCATGTTTATTTATTGTTACATTTTATTTTATTTGTAAGTGCAAAACAATAAATAAACAAATAAATAATTAATTTATTTTCATATTGTTCTCTTTACCGACAAATCAATCATAATAATCCAACATAATATGTCTAAAATTCAAAGCAACAAATCTATACACAATTTTTCAGTTCTTTTGTTAGTAAATGAATTTTGGACTTGATTTGTCATTTGGTACTACAAAATGTAATCCTTAGCAATCCCCAGTAAGGGTTTATCGACCATGACATTGAGCTTTACAGGTCAAATCTTCCCCCTGACAATTAGTCAGAAGTGACTCATTATTGAAATCCATATGGGCACCAGATAGACCACACTCGAAAAACACATTCAACCTTCCAATAACGCACCTTCTCCATGTTGTTACCTGTTTGTTTTCTATGTTGCGAAATTTGTATATATTTGTATGTGGAGGGATTAATATTAGTTGTCCTATATTTCATTTCAATTTTATTTATTTACCCAGGGTATATGTAAAATATGTCGCCGCAAGGGTTTTTTTTCAATGTTCCCTGTGGGCATACATTTACAAATTATACTTAAGTAACAAACAAGAAAACAAAGTTACAAAATAACTTAATTTTTTTATATAATTATATGCTACCTATTGAAGGGGTTAATATTAGTTGTACTTGGACTTTGGACATTATTTTGTATCATATATAATACTAATATCATGACTTTAGGCTCAAATTTGATTTTAGGAACTGAGCCATCCTGTGTTTGTTTGTTTGTTTGTTTGCGCGCGCAGTAAAATCTAAATTTTGGGATGGAATTTAAATTTCAGCTAAATGTATAAAGTCCACTCTGTCCATTTTATGTTAGTTAGAAGTGACTCATTTTATACCAGCTGATATTAGTGCCACAACCAACACACTTTTTGTATATGAGACAGCAAACAGTAGCTTGTAGGTTAAAACTGTCAATGACAAACACTCAACGAAAGATCCATTCAGAAAATGTTCCAAGATGTGTAATCTTCTTGGTGGTTCTCTGATATTGATTCTTTACTTGTACCCATACTGACTTTTATGCTGTATCCAATGCAAATTTCATGCTTGGTGAGAGCCATAACAGGAAGACGTTTAGAAAATCAGTTTCAAGATTGGAAAATCACTTTCCCATAAGGCAACCTGTGCACAAAAGAAGGTCATTTTACAGGGGCGTCAGGACCCAATTCATCTCTGAATCTATCTGGAAAATGATATCCTCACGATTATCAGTTGGCTCTACCGTCCCCCCCTTGCCTATCCAACCAATCCTTCCTGAGAAGATTACTACCAATCCGTCACATAATGGCTTGTCATTTTCGAAGATTACAAAAGACCCATCCGAGTGTTGCAATTACAGAAATATAAAGAGCTTTTGATGTCGCGTAGCCACTTGGACAAAGCCCTGGGCTTCTGTGTCATTTGTTACATCTACCGTTCAGGGCTTGAAATTCATTTTTGGGAATAGGTGCACTGGTGCACCCAACCTAAAAATTTAGAACCATTATAGAACAAAACCTAATAATTATTTATTACAGATCTTACTGATCCTCTTCTGAATCTGAGCTTGAATCTGAAATAGGAGCTAACTTCAAAATCTAAATTCACCTCAGGTTTTATCATTTTTCTGACACTTCAATGCCAAGAATATCCTGTATACTATAATACACTTGACATGTACAAAAATACTCACAGAAATATTTGGGTGCACCAGTGCGCCCACAGAAAAAAAATGGGTGCACAGCTTCAATTTTGGGTGCACTAAGGTGCACATGCACCCAGTATTTCCAGCCCTGACCGTTCTTGCTATAATGGATGACAATCAACGTATTGGTCACGGATGGTAGAGGATACACTTGCATGACGTAGATGACTCCATACTGTTATATATCAGGCCTCGAAATTAACATTTTTTTCCTATTGTCCCAGCACCGTCCCGTAAATAAATTTCAGTTATCCCGAAGTGAGGATGAACTGTCCCAACCTGTTTTTCAGGAGGTGAACTTAAAGTCAGCTTTATTTTGCTTACGTTCTGACTTCCAGGTGCGCTGTAATTGCAGAGTAAATGGAAAAATTTGGGGAGCTTTTTCCAGATCCAAACAAAAGTAGGGCTGACATATTGATGTTGATCGTTTTTCTATTGTCCCAAAAATGTCCCAAAGTGTCTTTTTAGTTGTCCCAGCTTAAATTTTAGTGGACACTGGCCATCGAGGCTGACATTATGATATTGAGTATTTTTCTGTTGTCCCAAAAATGTCCCAAATTGTATTTTCAGTTGTCCCAGCTTAAATTTTAGTGGTCATGCACTGGCCATCGGGGCTGACATTTTGATATTGATTATTTTTGTATTGTCCCAAAAATGTCCCAAAGTGTCTTTTCAGTTGTCCCAGCTTAAATTTTAGTGGTCACTGGCCCCACTGGGGCTGACATTCTGATGTTGATTATTTTTTTGTTGTCCCAAAAATGTCCGAAATAGTTGTCCCAGCTTAAGTTTAGTGGTCACTGGCCATCGGGACATCGTTAATTTCGAGCGGCACTTTGGCTAACGTACTGCACCTGCACGAAACCCATAATGTATTGTGTATAGCACTTCGGCAGAACGTCTCATGTAAGATCATACTCACATATATAAGGTTAACATTGTGTCTGCAGTTTCCAAATGTTATGTGGTAAAAGATATCCTTTGCACCAGGCAAAATTCTGGTGCAATGTTTACCAAAATTTCAACAAAAATCATGAAAAATGGGGCTTTTGTGCAGGCACAGTACGTTCTGCCGACATGCTTTTTCGAGCCCTGTATATCCACAGATTGTCAAGACTGGGGTGGATTTACTACAATGACTCAGCAGCTAGGGGAGGGACAGGAGCACCAGGCAATATAAAAGCCTTCAATAAACCATGCGCTCTAATAGGCTCAATCTGTGCTCAGCTGGTACCAAAGCACCCGACTGTTGAAATCTGGCATTTATGGCAAATAATGCCGAGGCCAGCTTTCAGTATATTACTTTTTAGGCTGGACTGGTTTAGTTTCCTGGTTGAGAAAAACATGATTTAGGAACAGGAAGATCAGAAAACATACTTGTCTATTAGCTAAAAGTTTTCAAGTCTTAGACTATTGGTACTTGACATTGGAAAATAATGCAGAGGCCAGCTTTCAGTGCATTACTTTTAGGCTGGACTGGTTTAGTTTCCTGGTTGAGAGAAATCATATAGGAACAGGAAGATCAGAAGACATACTATTAGGCTATCATAGCTAAAGGTTTTCAAGTCTAAGTTAGACTATTGGCACTTGACATGGCAAATAATGCCGAGGCCAGCTTTCAGTATATTACTTTTTAGGCTGGACTGGTTTAGTTTCCTGGTTGAGAAAAACATGATTTAGGAACAGGAAGACCAGAAAATATACTATTTAGGCTATTAGCTAAAAGTTTTCAAGTCTTAGACTATTGGTACTTGACATGGCAAATAATGCTGAGACCAGCTTTCAGTTTATTACTTTTAGGCTGGGCTGGTTTAGTTTCCTGATTGAGAAAAACCATTTAGAAACAGTAAGACCAGAAAACATTAGGCTATTATAGCTAGAGGTTTTCAAGTCTTAGACTATTGGTACTTGACATGGCAAATAATGCAGAGGTCAGCTTTCAGTGTGTTTAGGCTGGACTGGTTTAGTTTCCTGGTTGAGAGAAACCATCTAGAAACCGTAAGACCAGAAAACATAGGCTATTATACAGTGTAGCTAAAGGTTTTCAAGTCCTAGACTATTGGTACTTGACATGGCAAATAATGCGGAGGCCAGCTTTCAGTTTATTACTTTCAGGCTGGACTGGTTTAGTTTCCTGGTTGAGAAAAACCATTTAGGAATGGGAAGACCAGAAAATATCTATAGGTTATTACCTAGGCAAGAGGTTTTCAAATGTAACAGTGGGGGGTTTATAGGCGCTACCAACTGACCCGGCCAACGGGTCTAGACCTTTTAGCCGACTGGTTAGAGCATCGGCATGTGGACTGGTGCCCGGGTTTGGTCGTGGGTTCGAACCCCGGCCCTGGGAGTTCTGCCAAAGAGTGCCGCTCCAGGGATGTCGAATTCGGAAGATTTGAGGACGAATCTTGAAAAGAAATAGGGGAGTAGTGTAACAGTGGGGGGTTTATAGGCGCTACCAACTGACCCGGCCGATGCGTCTAGACCTTTCAGCTGAGTGGTTAGAGTCTGATGCTGGTGCTCAGGAGGTCGTGGGTTCGAACCCCAGCCCGGGACCAGGGGTTTTTATCTGTTTCTACTTGCGCCTCTTGTTTCTTACACAAATCTTAGACTATCATGGTACTTGGCATGGCAAATAATGCAGAGTACGGAAAAAAGTATGGAAAAAAGAAAGTACGGAAGAAGAAAAAAGTACGGAAAAACATGGTTTCCCAGGGTAATGATAAGATCTAAGTCTGGACAAAACCTTGTGCAACACAACAAAACTGATTTCCTGAGGCCTCAGTTTAGGTTCGGTGGCTGCCATAATTACCACTAGGTGTCAGGTCCCGGTGTGACCACCTGATATGTCTGCCTCCGTGTACGTAAATCTCATCCCATAAACCACTGACAGCGCACTACGTCTTGCAAACCGAGCACTGACGTACGTTCTGGAAATTGCATTCTTCATCTTTCTGCCTGTCAGAATTTCCAATTAGAGCATTGTGTCTGCAATATGTTTTCCTCAGTTTGTAGTTGTTGTAACATGAAGGTGGAAAGGGCTATATATATCACGGACTGGATCAGGTGATGCAAAACTTTGGTATCTACTTGTTTTGCATGCGTTGTATTTTTCCTAAACCGTGGAAGGCATTCAGCACCAAGGACAGGTCTATTTGCTTGTTCAAAAAGAGGTCTAATCATTGAAAGGGCTAGATATATCACAGACTGAATCAGGTGATGCATAACTTTGGTATCTATTTCTTTTGCATGCGTTGTATTTTTCCTAAACCGTGGAAGGCATTCAGCACCAAGGACAGTCTATTTGCTTGTTCAAAATGAGGTCTAATCATTGAAAGGGCTATATATATCACGTACTGAATCAGGTGATGCAAAACTTTGGTATCTACTTGTTTTGCATGCATTGTATTTTTCCTACACTGTGGAAGGCATTCAGCACCAAGGACAGGTCTATTTGCTTGTTCAAAAAGAGATCTAATCATTGAAAGGGCTATATATATCACGGACTGAATCAGGTGATGCAAAACTTTGGTATCTACTTGTTTTGCATGCATTGTATTTTTCCTACACTGTGGAAGGCATTCAGCACCAAGGACAGGTCTATTTGCTTGTGAAAAAAGAGGTTTAATCATGGAAAAACAACATTGAAAAGATTGTTTGCTTTAAAGAATGGGGCAAAACTCTGTTATCTCTTTGTTTTACATGTGCTGCATTTTTCGTAGACTGTGGAAGGCGTTCAGCACCAAGGACAGGTCTATTTGCTGGTGCAAAAGGGCTTAATCACAGAAAATCAACATTGAAAAGATTGCTTGTTTTAAAGAATGGTGCAAAACTTTGGTATCTCTTTGTTTTGCATGCATTGTATTTTTCCTAAACTGTGGAAGGCGTTTAGCACCAAGGACAGGTCTATTTGCTTGTGAAAATAGAGGTTTAATCATGGAAAATCAACATGTTGAAAAGATTGGTTGTTTTCAAGAATGGTATTCTGCAGTGCATGAGCAAAATATTACGTTTCATAGCAAAATATTATGTATTAGAGCACTGTACTAGCACTGAGAGAGAGAGAGAGAGAGAGAAAGAAAGAAAATTATACCTGTCCTTTGTACTGAAATTGGACGAAAAAGAACTGTACTGTAAGTTGTACATGTCCAATTAACAATAAAACAACCCAAAATCCCAAATCAATGATATCGACTGAACGCAGTGAAAATTTACTGTTCCATCTTAATCTTAATCGAACCTCATTCATCTCTTCTTCCCTTTCAAAATATAAAGCCTTTTGTGCATGATATTTATCACACGGAGATAATTAACAGTATGTAGCTCTTTTGACAATGATTTTCATAAGTCATTGATTAATGATGATAATATAACAAGAGACTGACTACTAGAATGCTCAGCTGCATTCCAATACACTCTGCCGCTAAGAGGTCTACACTTTTGTTTCACATAATTGAGTTATTCGTGTGCTAATTTATCATTTTCTACACCAAGCATGAATAAAGCAACCAACTGTAGCAAGCATTCAAGTTACAAAAAACAGTCATGTACAGTAGCTGTAAGTGTTAAACTCTAGACAAGTTACTTATCATGACTCAATTATAGTACAGTCTAAGCTGCCAAAGTGACCACCTCTTCAAACTGGCCACGGAATCCAATGCAATTTTAGAGCGGTAAAGCTGGAAATATTCCGAATAAGGCAATCTTTATGATATTTACACATACTGCTTCACATCAGCACATAATATTGAATCAGTATTTCATACTTTGCACTTTTAAAACTACAGAAACAAGCCCCAAGATTCAGTCCTTTATTTCTGGGTGGTACCCTAAAAATCAATCCGGGTCCTTTAAGTAACCGTTTTTCGTCAGAATTTTGTGCATTTTTGCTCCATGAATGTTGATATACATTGGGATAGTGTTCTTTCAACTCAGTATGTAGATAAGTGACTAGAATATTGGCTATAAAAAATTTGCTTTCCAAGCCCTAAAAACTGCACTGGATGCCTTTAAGCCCAGCATTATTATAAGCAATGGTGATCCAACATACCAAAATCAAATTGTGGCGTCGGGTAGCCTAGTGGTAGATCATTCGACTGTGAACCGGGAAACCGGAGTTCGATCCCGAGTCGTACCCGGGACATGTCTGGACATGCGCCCGACGTTGTGTCCTTGGGAAAGGCACTTCACACGACTTTCCTCACTCCACCCAGGTGTGAATGGGTACCTAACTTCAGTTTGGGAAAGTCATATTGAGGTCACCTTGTGGCGCCGAATGGCAGCCACACAGACCCTTGCAGCAGTTCCACAAAAATGTATCATATTATGTGTACTATTATGTGTATTATTACCACTTGTATCATCTGATTGTAAACCCTGCATCAATTCAGCACTATAAGTCTGTGATTGCATGGGTGATGTTTGGCCAATAAACCATCACATGCTGGGAGGTTCCAACATGTACCTCCAGTACAACAATAATACGTGCAAGCATATGCATGATCCACCACACTGCATTAACCTATTGATCACATGTGCTTCTTGAATGAACAGCCATTTTAGATATAGATCTAACCTCAAATAAGTCGAACCCAATTCATCTGACCTATATGTTGTGCACGCTATATGAGCATGACACACATGTAAACTGCTGTGAATTTTAAGAACTCGAAGCACGTGCTACAAAACACTTCACAAGATAGGACAGTTGCATGTGTTTAAACTTTAATGGACATTATGAATTGTATTTTTAAGTATGGTGGCCTGTGTTGTTATTTTGTGGCAGTTGCTATTTTATCATTAGTTAAGCTACAACAATTTTATGGATGACATCCTCCGCAGACTCCAAATCTAATGCGAGCGGGCAAAAAAAAAACAAGGAGGGCCGAAAAAACAAGGTTCCTACATTTTAAAATTTAGACTCAATCATTGTACAAAAAAAATTAATGGTTTTGATTCAGTGGGAACATCACTTACATTGTATACACAGCCAGCATCACATATTACTGCATCAAAGTAAGAAACAAAACATTAAATCAGAGCCTTGTCTTGTCTTCTTTCTTCATATTTATCTGCCACCCACCTTCCGGCATGGCAACAGACATCTTTGCTCATTTTCGGCATGTTGACCACTGTCAGAAGGCAACAAAATTTTTTTTCCCCCAAAATCAGTCGAAAATTAATGCGTGCGCTCATGTCATCCATAAAAATTACTTGCTGTGGCCTTGTATTGTTGTACTGTATTATGTACAATGTAATGGACCACTGGAATACATGTAATAGCTAAGCTAAATGCTAAAGCTAAATATATTAATGTGGATCCAAATAAAGTCAAAGTCAAATGTAATATATCTATATCTACTAGGCAGAAAGAAAACATTGACTCAGACTTGCCTAATTATATAGTTTCAACCACAAGAATTTTGGGTAGCCTCAAAAGTTTGGCCATGTGGATGCTTTTCCATATTCCAGAGGATATGTCACAATTGCAAAACATTATTCATTATTTATTGACTAAAATTTACAACCCTGGATTTTTACATTTTGCTTAGATTCATTTCAGTGTGACAGCATATTAGACATATGTTAGGCAATAAAAAAAGACGTCAATCACAAGGATTAAATGAAAAAAACAACAACATATATGTCACAATTGCAAAACATTATTGACTGAAATTTACAACCCTGGATCTCTCAATTTTGCTTAGATTCATTTCAGTGTGACAGCAAGTTAGACATGTGTCAGGCAATAAAAAAAGACGTCATTCACAAGGATTAAATGAAAAAAAACAACAACATATATGTCACAATTGCAAAACATTATTGACTGAAATTTACAACCCTGGATTTCTAAATTTTGCTTAGATTCATTTCAGTGTGACAGCATATTGGACATGTGTTAGGCAATAAAAAAAGATGTCATTCACAAGGATCAAATGACAAAAACAACAACATATATGTCACAATTGCAAAACATAATTGATTGAAGTTTACAACCCTGGATTTCTCAATTTTGCTCAGATTCATTTCAGTGTGACAGCAAGTTAGACATGTGTCAGGCAATAAAAAAAGATGTCATTCAGAAGAACTAAATGACAAAAAAACAATTTTGGGGACTGACTGGTTAAATGAAGTGTTACATGTCTTGGCTGTGTGCCTATAGACCAGTAACATATTATATAGGTTGAATCAAAATACAGTCAAACCTGCCAAGGAGACCACCTCTTCAAGCAGGCCACCTGTCCATGGTGACCGCTTTTTCTTGGTCCCCAAAAATTTCCCCATTGACACAAGCATTAAGCAACCTGTCCAAGATGACCACCATGCAATCATATTTTGCCCCAGCCGCCCCCAAGAGTTTAGGAAGGTCCTTTTTTTCCAAGTTGTTACAGTTTTTTTTCATCTATCTATGCATTGGTATGATTAAAAGTTCAAAATTCATTGTTTGAATATTAACCAATCCTTTTGTATTGGCTTCATGGCTCCTTCCATAGCATTTAAATTTGGGGCTATGAATGATAGGATGCCTAGATCTTTTTTTTTTTCCCTGTCACTTCATTTTTTTCTGAAAAAATCTGAGAACCAACAAATTAAATTGCTGTGGCCTAAGCAAACTATACAAACTAAGATAACCTTTTAGCTTCTGAATATCTTCAAGATGGTACTTCAAACACCCTTACTTACAGTGTACATCTGTTACTAGTCAGATGAACTGCCATGACCGGTCACATGAACCCACTACTGGGAACCAATGTTCAGACTATGAATTAATTTATCTGAGGAGACATGAGTGCACAGTATTAGGGGAAATAAGGAGCGGTTTTTGCAGCATTTGAAGCTATCAAAGCAGTTCTTAAGTAGAGTACAAAATATAGATTTATATACTGTGTCACAAATTCACAGTAAAAAGACGACCATATAGCAAAAATAAAACCACTGTGACATCAAATTCAAACATTTCAAGATACATACAGTCACAGGTTTTGTCATTCCTCTTGTTTTTTACATGTACATCTGTTCAGATACTTTAACCTTCTCCCTTCTGTATTATTATATAATGTTTTATTAAAATGTAACTATAGTCTTACTCTTAGTCCTAAAGTCTACCTCCATGTCAGACTCTGTTTTGCATCCTTTTTGTCTCGTCTTTGATGTCTACAACAAGCTTCCTTGGGAAATATTGAAGAGGACACCACAGTTTTATATCAAACTTCAAAGCTCGAAATCCAGATTTTGGCAAAAGACCAAGCAACTCCCTAGAAAACTGCCTACCATATCAAAGCTTTGGACAGAAGACCCCTGCTGGTGGGTAGTACCTAGAAGAACCGTAATGCAGGCTTTAAGTTGACCATTTTCCTTGTATGAAATATGAATCATATTTAGGCAAGACCAAGTAAATTTTATGGATGACGTCCTTTGCAGACCCTAAATCTAATGCGAGAGGGCGAAAAAAAACAAAAAACAAGAAGGGCCCTAAAAAACAAGATGCCTAGATTAGAAATATACTAGTAGGAGACAACAAATGTTAGGACACAAATTGAATGAGGCGACACAGTGTAACAAGCAAGAAGTCTTTTATTCATCATCAAAACAGGTGGAACAGCAGTTGTCGTCCTGTCCTGTTTTCGCGTTACGGGTTTCACGTCTGCGGCGATTTGCGGCACTGTCGTGACTCTTTGGTCATAGTTACAGGAAGCGGAATTTCTTGTTTTTTTTTCTAGGAACAGGCCAAAATCAATGCGCGCGCGGACGTCATCCATAAAATTTACTTGGTGTGGCTTTACTGTATGTGCAAGGGTAACAGATTGGTAGTATCTGATAGCATGTCATGGCACAGGTGCAGTCATATTTAAAAAAATGAGGAATCATAACAGTTGAAATGTAGACCGCACTTCATCTAGGCTCGGCAGTTTATGGAGAAAATCAGTTCTCCCGGCACAGTGTCACAGTGTGGTTGGCGTAAGGCATTTTGCGGGGCTAAGATTTAATCATGATTAAATGTGACTGTAATCAGCGTGGTACGAGATTGAAGCTGGCGCGTCTGGTCGTTTGGATCTTTATCACGCCGAATCAATACGTTGTTAACAGCGCCGGTTCTGCGGTCAATTTTCTACCTTATCAGAGTTTGGACGGCGCGCGCCCCTGCCATCATACCGTCCTCCCCTTCTATCAAGTACACATTGGTATAGCGGTGAACTTCGGGGGACCTCGTGATAAATATACGAGATGACGCACGACAAACATTGAATCAGATGTTATCATTTTTTCACAGAAAATTATCAATTAAAAAAATGAAGGATGGTGATCATCGATATTGATGTGATGTAGACATAGTACGTCCCATGTCTTTTGACACATGAGGCAGTCAGAATTTGTTTGTTTGTTTGTTTCAGGAACCCACAGTTAGTGACAGTACACCACTACTCTTCCTGAGTCCTCTTACAAGTTACACACATTTAAAATACAGTTACAGTGTTCCAGCAAGGTTGGTGATGTTGACAAATTTTAAAGGTAAAATTTTTCTTCTAGTAGAAGATTCACTTGATCTGTATGTATTAGTAAGTAATAGCTTTGGGAAAAGTAATGCCTGTGGAAGAATTAGAGAGGGATTGCGCTGGGTTGTCCTGAACTCAGGGCAAGGGCAAAAGTGGCTAGAGATTGGGTTTCCCTGAACTGCTATGGGCAAGGGCAATAGTGGCCAGGACAGGTGGCATGGCGGGGTAAGAACACTAGTACTAGTGCAGCCTGCAGCTGCGGAAAGGACCCATGGACCATCTAGCACCTGATGTGCAGCTGCAGCTGCAGGCATGGACCCACCTGCATGGACACAGACTTTTGAGAGGCCAACAAACAGCACAAAACTGGCTGGAGAGCCATTATAGTAACCAGCTATGATCATGATTTTGTAAGTTTTATGCTATGTGCAAAATGCCTTTTTGCTTCTAAACCAGGGCTATGAATGGTAGTCAGTAGTCAGTCCAGAGTCAACGATCAACCGTAGACAATAATAATTTACACTATTTTTTATAGTGTGTGAATGATACTTTGAATTCATTTTGAACACCATGATTGTAAAACATTTTAATTGTTTTTTTCTCAGGAAAGATTGCTGGATTACTCATCAAACACACAGTATCCTACTATCACTCCAGACAAGATTATTTGACATCATCTCAGTGAGAAGATTGGAAAAGGGGAGTATTATATACATGTAGTTTTATAGTGTGCGAAATACACTTCATTTCATACACCATTGTACAATATTTTTAATTGTTTTTTCTCAGGAAAAGATTGCTGGATTACTCATCAAAGACACAGTATCCTACTATCACTCCAGACAAGATTATTTGACATCATTTTGGTGAGAAGATTGGAAAAGGGGAGTATTAATACATGTGGTTTTATAGTGTCTTAAATACACTTCATTTTGTACACCTCTGTACAACATTTTTAATTGTTTTTTCTCAGGAAAAGATTGCTGGATTACTCATCAAACACACAGTATCCTACTATCACTCCAGACAAGATTATTTGACATCATCTCGGAGAGAAGATTGGAAAAGGGGAGGCTCTGATTGAAACTGTTGATAAGAGGCAGCAGTATTGTGAGATAAAGCTGAGTAGAATCAGACTAAGGTGGCAATTGCGGTGACTTCAATCGCCATGGAAACACTGCATCAGGCGGTTCCTGGCCTCATCAAGACCGCACGTTTGCAGAGATTGGCAATTACATGTCTGGCCAAGTCAACACAGTAACTTCCCTCTAGTACTGTGTACCGGTTTGCTGGAACTAGTTCTGGACTTTTTGTTCTGTACGCAAACTCTTTCAATTCAGGGATTTCCATCCCTGCTGCAAGGTTTGCTTTTTGGTGTTGAAATAAATAAAACTGTAGTCAACAAGGCAGACAATAAAAATCATTGCCAAGGACTTGTAAAAATGCTTAGGTTCAAGTAAAAAAAAAACCTGAATCAGTTCTGGACTTACAAAAAAAAAATCATGTCACATTCCATTATTTGTTCTAAACCACCTAAAATCTTCAAATTGCACTGCAAAATGAAGAGAACAAGAGAACATTGCCATTGGGCATAGTCAAGTGTCGGCCTCCGAAAATTATGTGGCCACAGTTTTGCCCAGAGATGCCCTGCAAACAGCATATCTTGCTTCTAATTCTAAACACTGGTAGTACAGTGCTTGCTATAAAATTTTCCCTTCCATATTTTGTATATGCCCAGTGGGTTTAGATCTGGACTTACAAGTCTGGACCTGAACCTAACTTGCCCTTAACTTTTCAAAAATCTCATTTTTGCCAGAATTTAAGATAACTCATTTTGTCACTTGATGAAAATGAGGCTTTCTTCATTTTATTGGTTGACATATTTCATAAATACTCTTTCCAATCCGTCTATTTTAATATTCTGTTCATTCCTATAAACCCTATGGTTTCTTCCTGCTCAAGGAAAGTAGCTTACATTAAAACCCTTGCCATGTTGAGCCCAAACGCTGAGCCGGAACACATCAAATGCGGAAATAACTGGGGCACATGTGCAAAAGACCTTGAGGGTCTATCACCTGATTAAGAAATCATATTATTGAAAAATATTGCGTAAAAAATGCCTTTTAAAAAGGGTTTTAAGGATGGGATCTGATAAATACTTCACCCTGACATGAAAAACTCTTTCTGTTGCTTAGTCTAAGCTTAGTTCCAACACAAAAGGGAAAATTTATGGTGTTTTGTGTTGGAACTAAGCTTAAACTTAAACTATGGATTTTACCAACACATACACAGATGAGCTTTCATTCGAACTCTTTCCATTATAAAAAGGAAGAAGATGTAAATCAAAAAGGTATACAATCTAGCTTTATCACTGCAGCACCCACTGCTCACTGCTAACTCTATTTAATGTCTGTTCGCTGACGTCAACCTGCCAAATCGTGTGTCATCCCTCCCTGTAACAGTGACCTAAGTTAACATAGCGTGGATAATGGCAAGACTTGAAATTCATTTCTGGGAATATAGGTGCACCATACCAGGCCTCGAAACTGACTTTTCTTCTTATTGTCCCAGCACTGTCCCAAAAATAGATTTCAATTGTCTCGGAAAATTTAAAGGATGAACTCAAAGATATGAGCCATGAAGTCAACATACAAGGCTGGTTTATAATCAAAACAATAGATTTTGAACTTTTAAGGATACAAAATTGCATTGTTACATTGAAAAACTTTAACAACTAGGAAGAAAAGGCCTTTCTTAAACCGTTGGAGCCAAAATATGTCTTTCATTGAGCATTTTGCAGTTGATTTTGAACAAAAAATTTTTTTTTTTTGCAAATCAGAAAAAACTGGACAGTGCAAATCCTAGAAACAACAACTTAAATTGGTTGCCCTTCACGACTGACTGAGCACATTGGTCCTCCAAGTTTTTAAGAGTTTCTCTATAAAAGTCGGTGTCTTTTATGACCAGTTTGGGGTGGTGGAAAAGGCATCTGGTTTTTATGAACATCAGCTACCGTTTCACTTATAAACTTTTAAAATAGATTGAAGTGTATTAAATAAAACTCATATTTTCTGCTTGAATGTCTTTTAGATACATGTACATGACTTGTGCACCACTTGCCATGAATTGTGAAGAATAAACCTAGCTTCTTTCATAAAACATCACATTTGTAAACCTACATTCAAATTTCAACAAAAATTCCAGGTAAGGCCACACCAATTTAATTTCTTGGTTAACGGATTCGCCGCTTCATTTTTTTCTGATTTGCAAATAAAAATAAAAATCCAGAATCAACTGCAAAATGCTCATATTGTGCCCTGAACAGTTGAAAACAGTCCTTTTCATCCTAGTTGTTACAGTTATTCCATCTTTCAATGCAGTGGTATTATTAAAAGTTCAAAATTCACTGGTGTGTTGACTTCATGGCTCCTATCGTACCATTTTGGGCCATTAATAGGATACCTAGCCCTGTTTTTATTTTTATTTTTTTTCGCCCGCCCGCTCCATTATTTTTCTAGAAAAATCCGTTAACCAAGAAATTAAATTGGTGTGGCCTAAGTTGAGATAAATAATGCTTGATTTTTAAAAAGTAGACATAATATCAATACACCAAAAAACAGTTACTCACAAGCAACTGGAGATTTTAGAAATGGTCAAGATGTTTCAGGTTGCATCCACTACCTTTTGTCAGTAATTACCGACCATTTCCAAAAGAAATAGTGACTTTGGAAAAATTTGCCCGTATAACGTGTTTCAGGCTCTAAATCATAGGTTTTGCACGGAAAAAAACGTCCAAAATTACATTAAAGGATGGGGTCATATAGTTCAAGGAAGGCCATACGATCTGCAGATGAGGCGCACTTGTCACACATAATATTCGTACTTTGAATCTTTTTTATAATTATATATAATGTTTTGAGAATAACTTTTATGACCGTTTGATGATCATAAAATGCATTATTATTAACTTGGTTCTAACAGCCATTTTTTAACCATTTTCTGTACATATGTACATTGTATCTTTCTCTTATTTACTGTAATACATTGAACTACGAACTACCAAACCAGGGATAAAATCCAGTACACTATCAGGTTCATTTACTCTAATATAAATAATTTTATGACATTTTGATAATCCTAACTTTTACTTGGTTCCAACAGCCATACTTTTTGTCACCATTTTGGTATACTGTACATGTACATGTGTACATTGTATCTTCCTCAGTATTTACATGTACATTGAACTACGAACTACCAAGCCAGGGATAAAATCCAGTGCACTATCAGGTTCATTTACTCTGAGCCAAATAATTTTATGACATTTTGATAATCCTAACTTTTACTTGGTTCCAACAGCCAGTTTTGTCACCATTTTGGTATACTGTACATGTACATGTGTACATTGTATCTTCCTCAGTATTTACATGTACATTGAACTATGAACTGCCAAGCCAGGGATAAAATCCAGTGCACTATCAGGTTCATTTACTCTGAGCCAAATAATTTATGACATTTTGATAATCCTAACTTTTACTTGGTTCCAACAGCCATACTTTTTGTCACCATTTTGGTATACTGTACATGTACATGTGTACATTGTATCTTCCTCAGTATTTACATGTACATTGAACTACGAACTGCCAAGCCAGGGATAAAATCCAGTGCACTTTCAGGTTCATTTACTCTGAGCCGGTGGAAATTAGAATTCTGCGAGGCTGAGTGACATTGCTGGAGGCATTGACGCATCAGGGTCTCCCACCAAGACTAACCCCCCTGTACAGGATGCTATCTAACCTTTCCAGCCGGCTGATTCATTACATAAGGATCAGCAGAAAGTGCACCACTTACAGCCAGAAATCTTGACTGATGTCCCTGGGCGGACTACATGAAATTTCTGTATCTTGTCGTGAAATTCTGTTATCAGATCTAGACTTGTCATGAAAACTTTGCATCTTTGTCATGAAATTTGTGATTCATAACATAAGGGTCAGCAGAAAGTGAACCACTTACAGCCAGAAATCTTGACTGATGTCCCTGGGCAGACTACATGAAATTTCTGTATCTTGTCGTGAAATTCTGTTATCAGATCTAGACTTGTCATGAAAAAACTCTGCATCTTTGTCATGAAATTTGTGATTCATAACATAAGGGTCAGCAGAAAGTGAACCACTTACAGCCAGAAATCTTTATTGATGTCAATGGGTGGAGTACATGAAATTTCTGTATCTTGTCGTGAAATTTTGTCCTCTGACATGAAATTTTGCTATTAGATCTAGACTTGTCATGAAAACCTTGCATCTTTGTCATGAAATTTGTGATTCATAACATAAGGGTCAGCAGAAAGTGCACCACTTACAGCCAGAAATCTTGACTGATGTCCCTGGGCAGACTACATGAAATTTCTGTATCTTGTCGTGAAATTCTGTTATCAGATCTAGACTTGTCATGAAAAAACTTTGCATCTTTGTCATGAATTTGTGATTCTATTGTGGATCACAGGAATGTACAGTCAGTCAACTCATAGCCAGAAATCTTGATTGATGTCAATGGGTGGAGTACATGAAATTTCTGTATCTTGTTGTGAAATTTTGTCCTCAGACATGAAATTTTGCTATTAGATCTAGACTTGTCATGAAAACTCTGCATCTTTGTCATGAAATTTGAGATTCATAACATATAAGGATCAGCAAATAAAAAAAAAGTGAACCACCTATAGCCAGAAATCTTAACTGGTGTCCCTGGGCAGAGTACAATCATGAAATTTCTGTACCTTGTCGTGAAATTTTGTCCTCAGATATGCAATGTTGGTATCAGATCTAGACTTGTCATGAAAACTTTGCATCTTTGTCATGAAATTTGTGATTCATAACATAAGGGTCAGCAGAAAGTGAAACACTTACAGCCAGAAATCTTGACTGATGTCCCTGGGCGGACTACATGAAATTTCTGTATCTTGTCGTGAAATTTTGGTATCAGATCTAGACTTGTCATGAAAAAACTTTGCATCTTTGTCATGAAATTTGTGATTCATAACATAAGGATCAGCAAATTTAAAAGTGAACCACTTACAGCCAGAAATCTTGGCTGGTGTCCCTGGGTGGAGTACATGAAATTTCTGTATCTTGTCATGAAATTCTGTTATCAGATCTAGACTAAATGTCATGAAAACTTTGCATCTTTGTCATGATATTTGTGATTCATAACATAAGGGTCAGCAGAAAGTACACCACTTACAGCCAGAAATCTTGACTCAGATATCCCTGGGCAGAGTACATGAAATTTCTGGACCTTGTCGTGAAATTTTGTCCTCAGACATGCAATGTTGGTATCAGATCTAGACTTGTCATGAAAATGCATCTTTGTCATGAAATTTGTGATTCATTACATGTGGATCATAAGAATGTGCAGAACTTATAGCCAAAAATCTTGACCAACGTCCATAGACAGAGTACAAATCTACATGTGTACATGAAATTTCTGTATGTATCTTGTCATGAAATTTTATCCTTAGAGTCAGATCTAGACTTGTCATGAAAACTTGTCAAACAATTTGTGATTCATAGAATTAAAGGATCATCTACAAGTGCAGAACTAATCTCAGTCTGTGTCATGAAATTTTGATCTTTTACTGAAATTTGCAATCATTATTGACTTTGAATTTCATAAAAACTGTAATTTTTAGGATGAGAGGCAGGTATGCTGAAATTCAGATATTCTTTGCAAAAATGATGAAAGATATACAAAATTCATACAAGGTACAAAAATAAACTTTACGATCCATCCCTTCCTGCATAGCAAAGGCACAATCAATACTAACACCTGAGGATTTCTCATTATAATTCTTCTACTGCTTCAATTTTCCAACTATGTGAAGCAATTAGTGGACGTCTCCAGAGATCTGAACGTTAGTAGGTACCTGTACCCAGGGCTCGAAATTCATTTTTTGGCGACGTCTCAGGGAGGAGCCTAATGGTACAGTATTGTGTGCAATTCGCAAGAATTCTAGGAATTTTACAGGCATTTTGTCCACAGGCATGCGGAATGTCCACAGGCATGTCTCTGATTCACATCTATGCCCACATTCCTGGAACCCTGAAGACCGTCTGCCCCAGATGGCCCTACTTTCTGTGACCCCGGGGCTCGTTCACTATACACTCAGGGGAGGAGTGTACTGTATCTGTCTAGACTTAACAGGTACCAAGTCTTCCTCAAAATCATGAAATGATGGCAGTGCCATGCAAACAATAACCCTAACAGCAACCACCATCGCCATGGCAATGTATGTTTTCATTGCCAGTCTTGTTGGGAATAGGTGCATTGGTGCACCCAACCTGAAAAATTAGATGCACAGAAAATTTTTTGGGTACATCATATAAAACAAAAACCATTACAGATCTTACTGCTCCTCTTCTGAGCTTGAATCTAAAATGGGAGCTATAAGTTATAGTATAACTTCAAAATCTTAAACAAGTAACGTTACTTTAACAAATATATTATTATTTTCTGACACTTAGATGCCAAGAATATCCTAGATAAGAGTATAACAGTATGTTATATATAACGTTATAAGAGTATACGTTTAGAACGTTGTTACATTTAATAATACATTTAAATGTACAAAAATACCTACAAAGTATTTGTAGAAAAATATTGGGTGCACAGCTCTAAATTTGGGTGCACTAAGGTGCACATGCACTCAGTATTTCGAGCCCTGATGTTAACGTTAGTATGTATCTGTACCTGTACATGCATCTGCTATGCATTACTGTAATTACTGATAGCAGAAATTCCATTAACCACTTTTTTAGGAATGTATGTCTTGTGGATATCAGGTTACTGCCACTGCCAACTACCAAACATTTTGAACATTTTTCAACACACTACTGTCACTAGTATACAGTCTGATAAAAATTATAACTTTTATAATGTTCTGCAATATTGCAGAATGTCCAAATTTTGCTCTACAATTTGGAAATTCTTCCTGTAACTAAGCTGAACCTAAACCCATGGCATGCACAAAACTGCATATTATTGGCAAAAATTTTACATGCAATTTGAAAAATACATGCAAAATTACTAATAATAATAGTAGTACTAGAATATAGTTTTTATAGAATCTGAGTAGTACATGTATAAGGCTTATTAATAAACAATATTATGCAGCCACCACTGAACCCCTATAGCTGATTTTTTTTCACTCTGCAAAATTGCTTAATTTTTCTTAAATCGGCAATATTGAAAATGTCTCTGCAAAATGTAGATGGGTATTTCTAACACTGCTATAGATATTTGCAATGAGAAGTTTTACAAGAAAACTAGAGTATCACAGCAATATTTTATTGTCTTCGTCAGAAGGACTATGAAATTGTCTCGCCGGAGTGTGGGGAACTGCGGATTTTGCGATATAACTCTGGAAGGCATGATTCGACGTCCATGATTTTTGGCAGGTAGATTACCGCTGTTAAGGCCGAAGTCAAGTACAAGTTTTGGCTTCGTGGGGGGTCCGTGCGTCACGTTAGTGCACTTTTTGTGTTTGTGGCTTGTTAGCAAGATAACTCAAGTATTTGTAAAATGTTGATTATAATTCTTGGTGTGGTGCTTACTATTGTCAGGACCAAGGTTAAGTTCGTTACTGAGCTTCGTGGGAGGTTTCGTTGTGACTACAGGGGGCATTTTGTTAATTTTTCTTGTGAGCAGGATAACTTTTGTATGTGTGGATGGAAGTTAATGAAATTTGATAGGCATATTACTGTCGTGGTCTCCAAGATTGAGTTCAAAGATGAGAGTCGTGGAGGTCGTTATGTCCCCGCAATAGGACCTTTTGTGTTTAGAAATCCCCCACCTACATCTGCTTGGAGACAGCCGACAGCTGGATATAGCCGGGGAACCCCATAATGGGATGGGATCAAATGACGTTACATTGAGGGATTGTACTATAACTTCAGCAGGGGGAGGATAGGTTGGACATATGTCAGGTTATTTTCTACGGCCACACCAAGTAATTGCTATGGATGACGTCCACTGGAGACCTTAAATCTAATTACCTTAAATTTAAGGCAAGCGCGCAATAAAAACACGAAGGGCCGAAAGACGAGATGCCTAGATTTGGAATATACTAACTGTAGAAGTACAAATGTTAGGACACAAAGAACACAAGAAACAAGTCTTCTATTTGTCATAAAGACAAATTAACAAAACAGCAGTAGTCACCCTGTTCTGATTCTTTCCTTTATAACATCTTCTCTTATTATATTTTGCGGCGCTGTCGTGACACTTTCAACACAGTAAGAATTTCTTGAACGTTTTTTCCAGTAACAGTCCAAACTCAAATAACGTAGGGGGGGGGGCTAACACGGGTGACGACGCATCTGTATAATCTGCGGCAAACCGTTTCAGGGTGTTCTGTACCATAAAAATAGTACAGAGATTCTTTTGTTCTTTAGACCAAATTGATTATTAAAAAGATTGAAGAATACGCATGTTAATTTCTCTAGAACGATGTACCTCTGACGAAGACATGAGATCTCCGACCTCTAGTTAGTACATGCATCCAACCTGTATTTTCTTCCTAGACAACTGACACCGTAACTTTGACCATGACCTTCAAATGCCCCACTCTAATCTCCGGAGCATCGTGCCCCAAACATGCATAATTTAGTCGTCACGGTGATGGAATGATGCCCACCTGCCACAGGATAATGCAGGGTCAGGGGGGACCGAGGTGCTATGGTCAGGGCTATGTCATATACACAATGGTGGGGCAACACAGGTTAATGCTTTTATCATGACAAAATTGATCTGTATCAGGGAAAAAACACTTTTTCTGCCTTCCCTAGCAACATTCTTGCCTCAGAAAATCCTTACTTTACAGTTTTCTGGTATGACTTTTGATAAAGACATTGTGATATGATGAAATCTTGCTGGATTAAATTCTTCCACTTTAAAATGGCAAGCTACATTTGTACATGTACAGTACTAGTGTAACCGACAGAAACTTCTTTCAGCAAAATTTCGAGATTTATAACTGAAAAAACAACACTTTTTCTTCCTCCCCTGCAACATCCTTTGCTCAGAAAATCCTTACTTTGCAATTTGCTGAAATGACTTTTGATGAAGATATAATGTGATAATACGATGAAATCTTGGATTAAAATCTATCCGCTCTAAAAATGGCAAGCTATGTACAATGTAACTGGTAGGAACTTCTTTCAGCAAAATTTCCAAATATAACTGTTGGTCCTGGATTTTCTGTAATTCAAATTAAAAAGTATAATTTCAGTTATATGATTCTGCCAATGAGAGTCATCATAAGGCAAGTATTTCAGAGAGAGATATGATATATAATACATATGTATATATGAAAACATTCCTTTCAGCATTCTGTGACAATTTGAACAAATCATATAAATAATATGTTAAAATTATTTTGTCAGCTGCTATATGCTGATAATATTTTAGTGAAATGGAAAATAATAAATTACATTTTATCACAGTGCAAAATACTCCTAATTTCTTTTATCTTCGTTATTAAAGGAGTCTTTATTTGCAATTAGGCAAAATTATCTGCAAAGTCACCTGCTGAGTTAAATTACCGTAATGTTACTTTAATGATGCAGAAATGAGACAAATGTTACTTATTTCAGTAAGAAAAAAAAATGATACAAATGTAACTAGAAAGATAACATTTGCAAAGCAAATGCATGTTTACCTTCGCATATGGTTTGCTCTGTTGATTCTTACTCAAACACATTCATATATATCAGTCAGACAGGAGTCGAAATCCCTCCTACTTTAAACTTGCAACATGATGTAACCCAACACAAGTTACCATGGTAACAGACAGTCTGGTTCAGGTCACTTGACCTGTTTGGTTTGGAGAAGAAGAGGCAAAAACAATGTTTTCCTGCGGTAAACATGACTAAAATGAAGCACTATTCCCATACTAGTAGTTATGGATCCATGCCAGGTTAGCACAATGGACAGATTAACCTGAAAATCAGCACCATGGATAGGAACAGTAGTTCACTTTATTGTTGAAATATCGTAATTCCTTAATGTGTTTTGCCCACAATCATGCCTACATTTGTCTAACATGCAAATTCTTACATTTTAGTAAAAAAAAACAGACCAAAAGAAAAACTTTGACTATCAACTGAGAAATTACCGTAATTAATGTTACTATAATGATGCAGAAATGATACAAATGATAGTTATTTCAGCAGAGAAAAAATTAAAACTAAAGAGAAACACTATTTCCACACTTACTAGTAGTTATGGATCCATGCCAGGTTAGCACAATGGACAGATTAACCTCAAAATCAGCACCATGGACAAGAACAGTAGTTCACTTTATTGTTGAAATATCATAATTGCTTAATGTGTTTTGCCCACAATCATGCCTACATTTGTCTAACATGCAAATTCTTACATTTTAGTCAAAAACAAACCCAAAAGAAAAACTTTGACTATCAACTGAGAAATTACCGTAATGTTACTATAATCATGACAGAAATGAGACAAATGTTACTTATTTCAACAGGGAAAAAATTATAACTAAAGAGGAACACTATTTTCATACTAATAGTTATGGATCCATACCAGGTTAGCACAATGGACAGATTAACCTCAAAATCAGCACCATGGACAGGAACAGTAGTTCACTTTATTGTTGAAATATCATAATTGCTTAATGTGTTTTGCCCCCAATCATGCCTATATCTGTATAACATGCAAAGTCTTACATTTTAGTAAAAGAAACAGACCAAAACGAAAAACTTTAACCATCAAATGAGAACATCTTTGTCAGTCTCAGTAAAAAATGCCCAAACAGTCCACAACTGTAACAGGTTGAAATTTTTTATTTACGAAACCTGTATGATTGTATATTTGTTCTGTCAAGCTGAATTGACAAATTGTCATAATTATAAAGGATATAAGGCATAATGCACTATCTAAAGAACTATAAATCTCATACGACAACATTGTTTCAATAAGTCTCATGCCTATAATGTAAAGAACGTAATAAATTTCATGATAAGCCATCATTGTTTTGATAACTGCTCATCCCAATAATACATCACTACTGTACATGTCTATCTTTATCCAAACCTTAAGGCAGCATATTCTTATCTGAGGCCATGTTGATTTGATTATATGGATGACATCCGCGTGCGCATGAATTTTCGCCTCCCTTTCCAAAAAAAAGTTTTTGACCATACTGTAACTCATACAATGTAGTTTATTGAATTGAAAAAAAAAATATTGGAAAACGATACTTATGTCGCAGAATACCAAAATCCATTCCAGAAGAAATATATAATGAAAATGAAGAGTCTATTATTCACTGCGCAAACAAAATATTACTCTGTGTGTTAAGTCATTTGTTCAACCTTCCTGACAGCATAGATTTCATAATGATGGCAACTTTTTTTTGCCAAACTTTTTTTTTATTGGCACGCTCACATCAGTTTTGGGGTTCCCAGAGAATGTCATCCATATAATCAAATCAACATGGCCTAATTCATAACTTTCCTGTGCTGCTATGTTTCAGTAAACTGTTTGTTTGGTGACGCACTCTTGAAATTCCCGTATTTTTCCTTGGATCAATAAGTATCTAATCTCTATATAGTATCTTGCTGCTCCATGCATAATTCTACCTATGAGCTACTTCTCAATAATCTCCAAGCAGATCCGGTAGTTTGTCAAAAATGTACTAACCTAACAGATAGCCCCAAGTGTATTTGAAATGTCATGAAAAAAAAAAAACCCGCAAAAGTAGTTGCCGAAAGTCGCAAAATTGAGCTCATGGTGAAATAATCTCCAAGCAGATCATATGGTGGCAAGGCAGTATCCACTGGCCAGAAAGGTGCCCAAAGCACACTGTTCAGGTAAATGGATACTGTTTTTTTTGCCACCATACGATCTGCTTGGAGATTAACTAGTACTCAATACAATCCACTGTAACTGTAATGTCAAGGTTAAAAATTTATATTGGAGAAGAGTTGCATTCCTAGTGGTGTAGCTAGCCTTCAGATTTCGGTGCAGAGAAAAGAATTTTGATGTAAAACCTAAAATAAATTTGTAACAAGATGGCAAAATACAGTTGTATAATATTACAAATACACTTGAAAATGAAGCATATGCTTAATACTAGAAATATTATAATACTGTTTTTCAAATGGAATCAGTGTACATGTATCAACAGTTAAAAACTACATGTGCACTGCTCCAATTTCAAAAGGGCAAAAGTGTCTGACTCTATGCATGTAATATTTGTGCTCTCGTCATGTTTTCGTTATATTACATAAATACACTTGAAAATGAAAAATATTCTTCAAACTAGTGCACAATTGAATCTGTGTAGTACTACATGTATCAACAGTTAAAAACTAGGTGCACTGCTCCAATTTCAAAAGGGCAGAAATGTCTATATATGCATGCTATATTTTGTGCCCTCCTGATGTTTCCTGTATTTGTCTAGGATTTGTGTTTGTAGGAGACTAAACCTGTGCCTGGCGTGTCGAATCCCTGCGTTGTATGACAAGGTGCGTGGATGTGGCCGCTTAATTAATACGCTGCCGATAACGCATGAGTGATGAGACCGTTAAGTCAATTACTGCAGGAGGCAGCGGCGGTGCCAACAGATGGGGCTCTGTGCATGCAGAGTTAGAAGATTTTATGCCAGATTTTACGTGGGCTCCAAATACTGTGTGCATATGCAGTTTTGTACACCCCAAAATGAAGCTGTGGACCTTATCCTGCCTTGACCACATGGTTAGGCCACAACAAGTAAATTTTATGGATGACATCCTCTACAGAGTCCAAATTTAATGCAATAGGGTAAAAAAAAAGCAAGGCAGGCCCCCCAAAAAAATTTCTACATTTTCAAATTTTGACATCCTAAACCTTGTTAACCAAGAAATGATACCTATATTGTGTTAATTAAAGGTAACTGCCAAAAGGGGGGGGGGGGTTAACTTACATACTTTAAGGTAGTATAACTTAAGTATATTCCTGACATTTTATTGCCAGAAAAAACCTTTGTTATACTACTAGTAGACTAATAGTTATGGATCCATGCCAGGTTAGCATGGTGAACAGATTAACCTTATAATCAGCACCATGGACAGGAACAGTACTTTTTTGTTGAAATATTGTAATTATGGGTTCACCACACCACGAAGTGGGTGTGGTGAAACCATATTGCTTTTTCTGGTGTTTCTTCTTCTTCTCCTCCTCCTCCTCCTCCTTCTTCTCCTGCCATTTTTTAAATGGATTCAGCTTCTTCATTTTAGGGCCTAAGGTCCTGAAATTTGGTATGGAGGTACAGTGGGCAAATACCCTTAGGCGTTTTTTAAATTTTTGTGATATAGGCTTTTACAATAGTTTTATTTGAGTTTTTTGGCTGTGTTATAGCAAATGTATTACTGTGTTAGTGTGTCATGTTTACCACGTTTGGGTATGAGTCATCACAATGGAATGCAGGGCATCAACCAATAGGCATGCAGCTTTCCTCTATTCTTCTTGCTGATTGGCTGTTGGGATTTAACTTGATTAACACCTGAACAGAGCATTTCCACCTGCACAGAGCATTTCTTGCTGATTGGCTGTTGGGATTTAACTTGATTAACACCTGCACAGAGCATTTCCATACTGACAGTACATGTATGTCTGTTTGCATTATGCAATTAAAAATCCTAACCAATAAAGTAGGGAATAGCTATCCAACTGTTGTTTTAGTCGTATGTTACTTCATATTATAGTTATATCAATGTAAATCATTGTTTTCCCTTGTGTTTCTCATTCTTTCCCTGCCATGTCGTAAAATGTGGTGAACCCATCGCTGTATTTGCTCCAAAGCAAATATTGGCCTTTCTAGTTGCTTATGTGATTTGCCCACAATCATGCCTACATTTGTATAATATGCAGTTTAAATGTTACATTTCAGACAAAAACAGACCCCATAGAAAAACTTTGACCGTCAACTATAAACATCTTTGTCTGACAGTGAAAAATGTCCAACAGTCCACAGCTGTTGCAAGTTGCATTTGTACTTGAACAGAGAAAAAAATCCGAGAACCAACAAATTAAATTGGTGTGGCCTAAACTCCTCTTCTTCTTCTGTCTATAACTTCTGTCTTGAAAATCTCATTAAGAAGCCCTTAAAAAGACTTGTCATGAGTAATGTGTAAAGAGGAGGTCCTTGTAAATCAGTGTTTGAATGATTCAAGACGTGTCACAAGTAATGTTCCCAGTTCTTCTTGACTTACTGACAGCCTCACACCCTGAGGATTTCAAACATCCTAAAACGTCGCCGGCTCTGACACAAGTCATAACTCAAGACTTAAACTGCAGTGGTGACTGATGGACGGGGTTTAAGTGCCAATTTATGGTCAAACTTAAGATTCTGAAGATTGCTTATCTAGATAATATAGTAAGAAGAAATTATACGAGCGCCAAAATATTGTATAACCATATTAGGCCACACCAATTTAATTTCTTGGTTAACGGATTTGCCCGCTTATTTTTTTTCTGATTTGCAAAAAAAATAAAATTCAGAATCAACTACAAAATGCTCATATTTTGCCCTGAACAGTTGAAAACAGTCCTTTTCTTCCTAGTCGTTACAGTTATTCCATCTTTCAATGCAGTGGTTTCATTAAAAGTTCAAAATTCATTGTTTAAATTTTGAACCAGCCTGATGTGTTGACTTCATGGCTCCTATCGCACCATTTTGGGCCATAATAGGAGGACTAGGCTTGTTTTTATGGGTTCACCACACCACGAAGTGGTGGTGAACCCATATTGCTTTTTCTGATGTTTCTTCTCCTCCTTCTCCTTCTCCTGCCATTTTTTAAATGGATTCAGCTTCTTCATTTTAGGGCCTAAGGTCCTGAAATTTGGTATGGAGGTACAGTGGGCAAATACCCCTAGGCGTTTTTAAATTTTTGTGATACAGGCTTTTAGAATGGTTTTATTTGAGTTTTTTGGCTGTGTTATAGCAAATGTATTACTGAGTTAGTGTGCAGTGTTACCACATTTGGGCATGAGTCATCACAATGGAATGCAGGGCATCAACCAATAGGCATGCAGCTTTCCTCTATTCTCCTTGCTGATTGGCTGTTGGAATTTAACAGGCTTAACTTAATTAATACCTGCTCAGATCCATTCCATACTGACAGTATGTCTGTATTCAAGTCTTGGTAGGTATTTCAAGCTTTCCTGCTCCAGCATTGGAATGCGGGGCATGAACACTTCTTTTTTTCTTGAAAATCAACAGTTTGCATTATGCAATTAAAAATCCTAACCAATAATGTAGGGAATAGCTATCCAACTGTTGTAGTCTTAGTTGTATGTTACTTCATACTATAGTTATATCAATGTAAAGCATTGTTTTCCCTTGTGTTTCTCATTCTTTCCCTGCCATGTCGTAAAATGTGGTGAAGCCATTGCTGTATTTGCTCCAAAGCAAATGTCGGCCTTTCTAGTTATTTTTATTTTTTTTCGCCCGCCTGCTCCATTATTTTTATAGAAAAATCCATTAACCAAGAAATTAAATTGGTGTGGCCTTAGTCTAAGAGACCTTACACAAGAAAAACAATTACTCAAGCAACTGGATAGATTTTGAAAACTGTCATGTTTCAAGTAGCATCCACTACTTTTCGTCAATCACTTGCGTGTCTCATTACTAGTACCTGGATGTCTTAACCTTCATTGACATACAGCCTTAGAGAAAGTACTTTATTTTTACCACTGTTTGAATGAATGAAACTTAACATATTGAAAATCTTGATATGTTGTTGGTAGTTTTATTTTCACAGTGTTGTGACTCTTCACCATGAAATCAAGATACCGCAAATATGTGTTTTAAAATTTGACTGCTCAGAAAACAATGGCAAAAACCTGACTTATCGTGACAGTGAAATAAAACAACAGTGAATGTATACATACGAGTACAAGTACCAAATATAAAGAAAGAAAAGAAAGTGATCTCAGTCCAGTTTAGCTCATTGAAGAGCTAATCTTCCACTGGTCGTGACAGAGAACACAGACGCTATGTACAGTATTTACAGGTTCATTGTACCAGGGAAATTCCCCTAGCTCTTTTCGACAAGCACACAGTGGACCACGGTTAACGTCCCGTCCGAAGGACTGCGACCCTAAACAGTAGTAGCGGCATGTCGGATGAGCGACAACAGCCGGGATTCGAACTCCCAACTTCTTAGTCCAGAGGCAGGATCACTAACCACTGGACTACGCACGCTACTCCAATTGTATAATTGTATAACCGTTAGAGAACATACACAACAAAATAGTTATAATTACTCAAGCAGCTAGATTCACTTTCCACAAAAAACAGTGGAATAAACTACGGCAAAAATAAATGCATTTTTTACAGTAATTGGAAGTATACCACACCACCCCCCTCACCCCTTTGTTATACATGTAGGTGGGCAACATCCATTCAAAGTAAATACTGCCCAAACTGCACACTTTATCATATTATGGCCCATTAAAGAAGGAAATGCCAGGCTCATGTGCTGCCTTACAGATAAATCCTCGGACTGCCAAACGCTCCCTCGGGCGTTGTAAGAAGCACAGGCAATGATCCGAATGGCCTTTTGTCTTTTCCTTATCACCAAGTGAACTTGGATGTTATAGATTCATAAAAGGTGTATTCTGGAGTATATGCATCTCTGTTGTTGATATAGAAATATAATATCTTGATATGTTTTCATTGTACACCAAAGCAGGGTAACTGATCCGAATGGCCTTTTGTCTTTTTTTCCTTATCACCAAGTTTAGTGAACAAGGATTTTATAGATTCATAAAAGGTGTATTCTGGAGTATATGTGTCTCTGTTAACGTTGTTAAAATAGAAATGTATCTTGACATGTTTTTATTATCTAAGCTGTACTGTACTTCACTATGTTCACTGCAGCAAAATTCCACGGTCTGAGAAAAATAGATATGTTCATGGAACTATATATTAGGATTGAGGTGTTCAAGAATTAATTCTTTCCTAGAACTATCGCAGAGTGGAACTCACTGTCACCAAGTACAGTAGGGGCATTGTCACTAGATAGCTTTAAACAAAGTCTAGAGCTAGAACTAGAAGTTCAAGGGTTAGGTGTAACAAGTCGATTGGTGTAATGTAGCCAGCTGCCATCACGCCGCGTGCCTGCGAAGCTGGTGTGTTACGCCAAAAGGCGGTTATACTGGCTATACAGATACAGATATTATATAATATATTCACGGTGGCAACAGGTGCAGGAAAAAGAAAGTCCAGGAATTATTTGTTAACTGTAATGGTAGGTTCACAGTACAGAAGTGACAGTGAAAACAGTGAACATAACTTACAGTACAGTGCAAAAATCAGGAATTACAGTATATATATATATTACGTAACTGATGGGCATTCTTACAGAGTTAGAATTAAACTGCAGAATGATCCATGGAATAGAATTTGCAGTCTATAAATCTTGCATTATGAAAAAATGGATTTTTCAAAAGATTCAATATGTCAGCAGGATGAAAATCATACTTACAGTACTACAATGCTGAACTTTATTCTAACACAAAGGGCACACAAGGATCGAATTTTCAACGACCACAGTCGCCTTCATCAGGATAAGTAATGACCAATCACTTCCAAATGTAAAACTGCAAGAGTTACAGATTACCTGAATCTGTATCTGTAGAGCCGGTACAACCGCCTTTCAGCGTAACACACCAGCTTCTGTATCTGTATAGCCGGTACCCGGTATAACTGCCTTTCGGCGTAACACACCAGCTTCTGTATCTGTATAGCCGGTATAACTACCTTTCGGCATAACACACCAGCTTCTGTATCTGTATAGCCGGTATAACTGCCTTTCGGCGTAACACACCAGCTTTGCAGACACGCGGCGCGGCGGCAGCTGGCTACATTACACCGACTGACTTGTTAACCTAAACCTTGAACATCTAAGTTCTAAACATTGTTTAAAGCTATCTAATGACGATGCACCTACTGTACTTGGTGTCACCAACACAGATGAGTTTCCAAGCAATTTCATACTTTTACTTTCATGCTTAGTTCTGTTTTTAATTCATTCTTCATTTTCTTTGATGGGCTACGAATACTGTACCCCCTCCTAGAACATTTCAAGTGGGATAGCCCAAGCTTCAACTTCTAATCTATTCCATTTCATCAAGAGGCTATTTTGCTATCATTCCTTGTAATTAAAACAACCTTTTCCACTCCTTTGCCATTATTTGGCTATTATTTTCTTTTTATGAAGACTGTATTTGACTGCTATGCATTTAAATCAGGCCTTGCATGGCTTACTGGTGTGCTGTGACAAACGATGGGCTGCTATCTCTGAGATACAGGCAGCCAGCCCTGCATTTCGCACTGACAAAATAGTAGGTTGGGAGGTGAGAGCGATACGCGCGTACCATTCATGTTCAACTCTAACCTTCCATTATTTTCTACTTTCCCTCGTCCATCTTTTTTCTTCCTTTCAGAAGAGGTAGAAACTACGTCAAAAAACCTGTTGGCATTTCAAAACACAGTCTTTGCCGAGGGCTTCAAAAGCATCATTGATTTTTAAGGCTTCTCAGTTCACTAGATGGTAATGCTGATTGACTGTTGAGCAACCAAAATTGATCTGTAATAATACGAAAACTATGATGCAAAATATACATTGTAACAGACAACAACTTGATGATATAAAAGACGTAAAACAATTTATTCTTTATCTACAAAATTCATATTGAGAGGCTTTCAAATGTTTAGTCACTCCTTGGTTGCAATCTCTTTAAAGGGGACCCAAAATGCTGTGATACCCAAAGGCAAAATGAATACAAAAATCTATTAAAAGATCATCATATCGATAAGACTACATCATTCAAACTATCTGATTTTCAAAGCCTGTACATTTGTCTTTTTTTGGGCTTCAATATTTTAGTACAAGCCCATTTTTTCTGCTTGATCTCTGAGCCCAGGGCAGTACATATTTATTGATCCCAAATCTGTACTAAGTCTATTCCATGCTCCCTAGCCATGACACAAGACCAGAACAGGCCTCAAAATTAACTTTCCTTCCTACAGTCCCAGCACTGACCCCAAAATAAATTCAATTAGGCCACGCCAATTTAATTTGTTGCTTCTCAGATCGCCCTGTCCATTTTTTTCTGATTTACAAAA
>NW_017802713.1:2293336-2340686 GCF_001625305.1 Branchiostoma belcheri
CTTAAAAAAATTTTTTTTCTAAATTAACTGCAAAATGCTCAATGAAAGACATATTTTGGGTCCAACGTTTGAAGAAAGTCCTTTTCTTCCTAGTTGTTAAAAGTTTTTCAATGTAACAATGCAATTTTGTTTCATTAAAAGTTCAAAATCTATTGTTTTAATTATAAACCAGCCTGGTATGTTCACTTCATGGCTCATATAGTAACATTCCGGCTATCATGGGGTGCCTTGGCTTGTTTTTTCTTTATTTTTATTTCGCCCTGTCGCTTCATATTTTTTTCAGAAAAAAATCCGAGAAACAACAAATTAAATTGGTGTGGCCTTAAGTGAGGATGAACTGTCCTAACCTGTTTTTGGGAAGTATTGTATGACTTCAACTTGAAGTCAACTTTATTTTGCTTATGTTCACTCCCAGGCGCACTATAATCGCAGAGTAGACAGGAAATTTGGGGGACTTTTCCGGATCCAAAACCCAGGACGTGTGCCTGATAAACAAAGGAAGGGCTGACATTCTGAAGTTGATTACTTTTCTATTGTCCCATTGTCCAAAAGTGCCTTGTCTTAGCCTAAATTTTAGTGGTCAGTTGCCATTGGACCACCCTTAGGCCACACCGACTTAATTTTATGGAATTTATGAATCGGCACTGTATGTATAGACTGAGTTCTTGAGTCATGGAGCTTCGGTAGCCTGGTTGCCTGGCTCCGTATTGTCGCTAACTACCATGGACTACCCAGGCCTAGAGCCAGGCCAGAGCCTCGGTAGACATGATCTTTTTTTTTTTAGGACAGGCGAAAATCAATGCATGCACGGATGTCATCCATAAAATTAAGTCGGTGTGGCCTTAATTTTGAGTGCTTGAGACCAAGCATTCCGATCATCCCACCAACATTCAGGCGCTTCTAACTACACAGCATAAAACCACAAACAGCATTTGTTCCATTAAAACTCATCCCTTTTTGATTAGCCAACAGATCCTTTTATTACGAGTGAGCTTATGGTCATATCCGCAAAACCATTGTACGGCTAATAAGAATGATTGGATTTACCACCCACTACAGTGGGTAAGGGTGAGCCTGTTCAACCGATCATCCTAAAATCATCTGGCCGTAAACAATCTTAGTTATAACTCACCTACGTCATATATTATATGTGGAAGACTTTCTGCCTTAACCCTCACAATGTCATGTTTAGATCATAAAGTCTTGTTGTTGTAATCTGTTCTTCCATAGAGACTAGAGAGGATTCAAGTATGTATCATCTGGCCATAAATACAATTTTAGTTATAACTCGCCTACGTCATAATATTATATGCAGAAGACTTAAGCTTTCTGCCTTAACCCTATAGCTAAGTCACAATGTCAAGTTTAGATCCTAAAGTCTCGTTGTAATCTTTTCTTCCATAGAGAGGATTCAAGTAGAATGTATAAAAGAATCATCTGGCCGTATACGATTTTAGTTATAACTCACCTACGTCATATATTATATGCGGAAGACTTTCTGCCTTAACCCTAAGTCACAATGTCAAGTTTAGATCCTAAAGTCTCATTGTAATCTGTTCTTCCACAGAGAGGATTCAAGTAGATATAATGTATCATCTGGCCATAAACGATTTTACTGTTGTAACTCACCTACATCATACATTTTGTATATCATATGTGGAAGACTTTCTGCCTTAACCCTAAGTCACAATGTCAAGTTTAAGGTCATAAAGTCTTGTTGTAATCTGTTCTTCTACTGAGAGGATTCAAGTAGAATGTATATTAAAAGAATGATCTGGTATAAGATTTTAGTTACAACTCACCTACGTCATATATTATATGCGGAAGACTTTCTGTCTTAACTCTAAGTCACAATGTCAAGTTTAGATCTTAAAGTCTTGTTGTAATCTGTTCTTCCACTGAGAGGATAAGTAGAATGTATAAAAGAATCATCTGGCCGTATACGATTTTAGTTACAACTCACCTACACATGTACGTCATATTATAAGCAGAAGACTTTCTGCCTTAAGTTAACCCTCAGTCACAATGTCAAGTTTAGATCCTAAAGTCTTGTTGTAATCTGGTCTTCCAGAGGGAGGATTCAAGTAGGATGTATACGATTTTAGTTGTAACTAACATAAATTTCTGCATCATACAGTATTCATACTCTTAGTACATGTGAAAGGCTTTCTGTCTTAACCCTCACAATGTTTAGATCACAAAGCCTTATTGTAATCTGTTCATAGAGAAGATTCTAGACAGTAACAAAAAGGTTACATCATCATAGCTTATCGCCAATCCACTCCAGCCAGTTCCGCGCTGCTTCATTGGCCTCCTGGAGATCTGTGTCTGTGCAGGTAGGACCAAGCCTGCAGCCGTGCATCAGGTGCTGGATGGTCTGAGGGTCCTCTCCGCAGCTGCAGGTTGTACTGGTGGACTTGCCCCACCGTGCCAGGTTGTCCCCTGTCCTGGCCACCTTAGCCCTTGCCCGGTTCAGGGCCACCCAGTCCCTTCTGCGCAAGTCTGTCCCTGGGGGCAGTGTCTCGCTGGGGGGAGGGAGTGCCCTGTTGTTACTTGGGTGACTCTCCTTCCACAGCTCTACCCTGAGGGTCGCTGGTGACATACCCCCGAGGCGTCGGGCCGTCATGAAGCTGCGGCGGGATTTCAGACGTCGGGGGACCTCCTGGTGTCCGTATAACGGGTGCCTAGGATCACTGAGCTGCTTTTCTCGCTCTGTCCTTGTCTGGACATCTCGTCGGATGCCAGGTGGGCAGATACTTGCCAGTGTGTGCAGTGCTGACAGGGGGGTAGCCATCAGGTTACCGGTGATTGAGCGGCAGGCTCTATTCAGCTCCACATCAACCTTGGAAGCGTGGGGTGACCTCTCCCATACTGCGGCGCAGTACTCAGCAGTGGAGTAGCACAAAGCCAGTGCTGTCTGCTTGAGGGTGTTGGGGTCCGCTCCCCAGCTGGAGTTTACCAGGTTGTAGAGAAGGCTGTTACGGGCAGACACCTTCTTCCTTAGCTTGGTGACGTGTTCTCTGAAGGACAGAGTCCTGTCAAGGGTGACACCAAGGTACACTGGGTGTGGGGTGTTTTCGAGTTCTTTTCCCTCCCAGGTGATTCTGAGTTTTCTCGATGCTGCATGGTTAGTGAGGTTTGTACAAAAAGGTTACCGTACAAGATATTATGATGAAATAAATCAGTGTCTGTGTGTGTCATACTGACTCATATATTTTGGTATATTCTATTCATTGTCTGTCATACTGACTCATATCTATTTGTATATTCTATACATTGTCTACCCCGGTATATTTTTCTAATATATTCCAAAGGCCATTATTAAGATGTGCTCCTTCAATCTTAGAAGGGGTGCCTTACCTGTAAAATTTTGTCCAAAATGCTTAGTTTAATATCTAACTGTAAAATGAGTACTCAAACAATAAAATGACAGGAAATTTCAAGATTTGTGGTCTGCCCTTTTTCCATCCATCCATCCAGCCAAGCCTCCTGTGCAGGCCTCCAGGCAGGTGGGAGTTTTGATACTGCGTTTTTGTACAATTTTTAACGCTTTCTTTTACCAGCCATCCTACAACCAGCCATGGGGTTTGTACGCGCCATGGGGTGGCTGGTTGTACAAATGTAGGATGGCTGACAACTATATTATGATATTCAAGTGATGAACTGTAATTTGCCCAAACAACTTTTCATAACTATGTTAGGGTGGTCAACTAGGATGTTTAGTCTTTCCTCCATAATACCGTAAATGTTTGTTAGTATTTCATATTAGTATGTTCATTTGTAATAGATTTTAATTATTTATGCCAGAAATATTAAGAAAGCAAACTGTACAGCAAGACATAATTTAGCCAACAGCTACAAGTTATTCTACGTTTTCACAAATAAAATCATTTGATTGATTGATTGATTGGTTGATTGGTTGATTGGTTGATTAATTGATTGATTGATTGAAGAACGCATTAAAAATTCTACAAAACGCAGTATCAAAACTTGATCCCACCCTCCAGGAGGCCTGCACAGGAGGCTACATCCAGCCTGTCCCCTAGTTGCTGTTTTACAGATGAATTAGCCTGGATGCCATACTTTATGTCCGCTCCAATAGTTCCGATATACCACCTCCCAATCTGGATGTGCAAAATGTATGGTTCCTAGTAGCAGCAACTGGAGCAGACATTATCTATCCAGGGACTGGCGCCCAGAATCCATCGAATCTCAGACCTACTGGTTGATTTATTTAAGTTTACAATGTTTCAGTTTGTAAAAGAATACAGTGCTACTAAATGCTGAATGCCCTCTTTGGGGACAAGAACATCTATCGCCACAGTAACTAAATGATATTAAAATTTATATTTTGTACTTCTATAAATTTGTTTATTTGTTTATTAAAATTTTCCACCAGATATGTGGAAGGGGAGGGAGAACAGGTGAAGCACCTTTTCCAGATCCCACCCCAAATTGTACATCAATAAAAACATATAGAAAAACAACATTGGATTTATACACATCATACATTTGAACGTACATGTAGTACGTATGTTAAATACAATAGCAAGACCTATAATACTAGTCAGCAATTGGTCTACCTGTATATTGTTGCTTGCTACAATAAATGAAGATTTAGAGTAGAGGTCGCATTTCAAAGTTTGAAATTCACGTTTCAAGGCATGAAGTATTGGTGCATGTTGAACTGTCACTTTTGACAAATGGTGCGACCACAGCAGACTAATTACATGTACCTGCCCTACTACGCCAGGACATTTCCAAAATGTCATCTTGTGTTTTTCATTATGAGCAATGACGGTTTCTCATCTGTAAAGCATTACAGACAAGAGGGGAATATCTCATTGTGGTTACAAAATTGGTAAGTGAGACAGCTCGAGGCCTTTCCCTCTTGAGGGTAAACTCTGTCCAAGCTTATAAGTCAATAGAACAGAGGTAACAACTATTGTCAAGAGAGATACATGTATGCCTCCAGGTTGCTTTTTTTTGGTGGAAGAAGAGCAAAAGGATATTACTTATTAAGACAGAAGAAAAATGTCCAGACTATATGCATGATGTACAAAATGACTAATAAACTGGTGGACGTCCCAACTACTAAGTACCTAATAGTAATACCAACCCAGAAGAGAACAAGAAATAGCCATGCCTTCAAGTACTAGAATTATCAACCAAGGATTGATGTGTTCAAGCTTTAGGTTCAAAGTATTTACCTCTTCTGGGCTATACATCCAAAAAGTACAACAGATTCTCACTGTGTTCTAAATTTAGAGTATAAATTTTTGAAATTGCCAATAAGATGACTTCAGTTAAGATTCCTATCAACCAAGGATTGAGGTATTCAAGAATTCATTCTTTTCTAGAAGTATCGCAGAGTGGAACTCGCTGTCACCAAGTACAGTAGGGGCATAATGTCATTAGATAGCTTTAAACAATGTCTAGAGTTAGAAGTTCAAGGGTTAGATGTAATAAGTTGACCTGTGTAATATAGCCAGCTGCCGCCGCGCCGCGTCACTGCGAGGCTGGTGTGTTACGCCAAAAGGCGGTTATACCGGCTATACAGATACAGATACGGTACCTGGATTCAAACCAGTGTTCTATCCAGCCTGAATTCTTTTTCTGTTAACGTTATCTTAATTGTGTTTGACGTAACATGATACAGATTGCTGAAGGTGCAAGGGGTCGCATTTTGAGCGTGACAATCCTAGGGAAAATCTTGACCCTCTGAAATGCTATTTCCTGCTGTATTTGACTCTTTTGAGAGGCAGATACACAAGTATTTTTGCTGGTACTGACTATATTATATATAGCCTCCTTCAGTCAGTGGTAGACTGGTGCCATGGTAAGACTAAGCTTTAGGTTTAATGACATATATCTTTCCATGTTTGTCAGATTTTTGTCTGGCATGAGTGGCAAATTCCGTCAAATCACAGAAAGACAGACACTGGCTAAAATACAAGTTCCAAGATTCCACTGAAGTCATCAGCACTTTTGCGCCATATCCCCTATTTCTGCTACATTATACTGTGTATTGTTGTGTCTTTGTGATAATTAGATTCCTTTGGTTGTAAATAATAATTAAAGCTGGGTGATTGATAAACACTAGTAATTATAAGGTGCATCTATTAGCGTGCATAGCTTTGAAGGTATGTCTAATTACTATATACAAGTGAATGTGTCTTTGCATTAATGAAAATCGTGACCATGCATTATGTAATCTGTGTGTATCAGCTTTGAAGGTATGCATAAATAAAGAACTGAGTTTGCATATGTCTACAAGTAATTTTAAGATATACATTATAAATACATATCTGTGCATCTACGTGTACAGTAGTCGGTGTGTATATGGCTCTCAAGGTATAATATTTGTGTACACAATGAAATGTTGTTACGTGAATATTTCAAAGAGAACAAGAAATAGCGCTAGCCATGCCTTCAAGTACCAGAGTTATCAACCAAGGATTGAGGTGTTCAAGAATTCATTCTTTCCTAGAACTATCGCAGAGTGGAACTCGCTGTCACCAAGTACAGTACTAGTAGGGGCATTGTCATTAGATAGCTTTAAACAATGTCTAGAGCTTTAAACAATGTCTAGAGTTAGATGTTCAAGGGTTAGGTGTAACAAGTCGTTCGGTACATAATATAGCCAGCTGCCGCCACACCGTGTGCCTGCGAAGCTGGTGTGTTACGCCGAAAGGCGGTTTACCGGCTATACAGATACAGATAGATACAGATACTGAGAGATTGGAGTAACACTAACAGTTGTGTGTATTGGAAACAGATACATATATTATATTAGACCTTCTAATTATGCATATTTGATTACGCTCCATACCTTATTTGTCTTCTTCTTCATATCTCCGCTCACGGCACAAGAACGTTTCACCAACCAACCAACAAACACGCACTTCCAACGAGAACCAAACACGGGAGCTTTCGATCACTGCAGTCCGTTTTTGTTAGACACAAACGGAAAATAAAAACAAAAGGAAAAACCAAGGTGAAATTAAAGGAAACAGAAAAGGACTAGATGGAATGAAAATGAAATGGAAAAACTTTTTCTACAAATTATTGACTACGTTATTACAAAGGAAAGAAAGAGATAACTCAAATACAAATTTCTTTAAAAGATACATTAAATTTCACACATCATATTTAGTCATAACATTACTAGTAAGAATTAATATAAATGAGTAACATGAAAGAAACAAGTAAAAGAACGTGATTCTTACCTTTATTTGAATCTAACAACCACTTAACTACATTCTGTGTATTGAAATCTTCAGAGCTTTTTGGTGTTTTTAAAACAAGACCAAATTGCAGGGCGCTTTCTGATTCTCAGAAGTACTTTATGATTCCATGAGGAACTGAGCCCACGGAATTTCAAACACAGTTCCCATAGTAATTAATTGGCAGGGCTTATATTACAGTGTGTATACATACATGTATGTATTGCCCTAGAAAGAAAATGGCCTGATTTTTGAGTGCTGCGGGTTATGGTAAATTCATTTATTTTCACAGAGACTTGATTTCATGGCACATGAAGAAGGGGAAAGGAAATTTTTGCTGTGTTGTAAGTTCACATTTGCAACAATACTGACTGAAATAAGTAACGTTTGTGGTACAATTCTACAAATTAGAAATATTTACAAATGTATGGTGACTCTATAACCGTGGGGGGTTTATAGGCACTACCAACTGACCTGGCCGATGGTCCTAGACCTTTGCTGATTCAGTAGGAGCGTCGGATTGTAAGCTGGCGCCCGGGGGTCTTGGGTTCAAACCCCGACCCGGAACCAGGAGGGTTTTTATCTGTTTCTACTGCTCGCCTCCTGTTTCTTACAACTCTGTCAAGGTACTGAAACTTAGCTTCTGGACTGAAACAGGAAACACAAAATTTTCTTCCCTATGCCTAACGAATGTACATGTACGTGTACACAGCCTTACTCAGGTACCCTATAAGTATAACACACCTTATAATTATCTTGTTAGGCCAATGACCTTACAAAGTTACAGACTTTGACCTGGTAGAGTGGTTCACACCCAGGTTAAAACAATAGTGCAAAGTCCATGTTTCTACAAAATAAGAGAAAAATTCAAACCACGCTTTCTGGACCTGAACAATGGCAACTCTTGTTTAGTTTACATACCTTAAACATATCATTGATCATTGTTTATTGAGTAACATAATAGAGGGAATGAATTTCTGCCCAATAATTTGACCAAACCCTGCTCTTCTTGATTTTGTGTTAAGAGGTTTGATGCCCCAAAACACAGGACTGAAGGCTTACGTTTAACAGATGTTAAAACATATGACATCCTCAACTGTGCACATAAGCAATACACTTTGTTTTAAAATCAAAACAATTTTAAATGCTTCTTAACATCACAAGGAAGCCAACAAAAATACTGTTTTCACATAGGAAGGGCTTTTCTGTTCAAACAATCTTGAATTGCTACTATGTTTTATTTTGCTTGAATTTTAAGTAGGCTGTATGCTTCATATTATAATACCCGTGAGAACTGATTCTAATACTGAATGGTACTGTATTTAAGCTAAAGCTAAATGCAAACGCTGTGTTTTTCCGTTCAACCAGCTCATACAAACCTGTGGAAAGTAGGCCACACGATCTCTAACCAGATAACGGTGACATCTGCTTGGTGCAACAGATATCACCACAGACTGAGCCTACATACATACACCTGTGCATGTACCAGTAACGTTAAGGTACCTTAATACTTGGTTATCACTGGGGTTTTAAACATATCCGCTGTCGTTTTTCGAATTTTTGCCAAGAATTCTATATCTCCTGTATTTGATGAGATTGTTAGAGGGAAGTACGAGAAAGGAGAGCTTCTACAAGACGGAAAATCGAAGAAAAGAACCCAAGTTGACACGTACCACACTTCTTCCGATTCTCCTGATAGACCGTCGGGCGAAATTCTGCATCGCGACAGGCCCCTCACAAAATCCCCACAGATGCTAGGACATGGCTCCCGGGCGTCTTAGCAGACAATGAGCGGTCGTTCAAGTCCAGACTCGATCGATAATGAAGATCTTTTTTCCCGTTGAAAATGTATTTCCTGGTCGCTTCGTCTGGCAACTTGGCACCAAATGAACTCTTCATTTACGACCCGGAAGTGGAGACCCAAACGCATCGAAATGGTTCCCCTTCCATACAATAAACATAACAAATCGGACCACTTTTCGCCACCATATACACATTATAAAAGATTCATAAATTGTACAATCTACATTATTGCATATTTCATATCATTTTGTGCTATGATGAGTACGTATTTATCCAAAAACAAAATAATTGTAATGTTTGCCTATGCGTTTGCGTGCGTTTTCTGTTTAGGGAAAACACATTACTTATCCAGAAAAAGGGGTGGATGTACCTTGTCTTTTCTCTGACAGTATTTGAGGTTTTATAGATTTTAATATCACAAACGAAACGCAAATCATAATTCTTAAAGTTTTAGTTCAAATCTCAGCAACATTTTGCTTTGTTCAGAACAATGACGAAGGAAGTTTTCATCGTGAAATAGAACCCTAGCTGCCTTAATGGATTGTCCCTTAGCACAATTTTTAGCTCTTGGCGGGTAAAAACAAAATGGCGCCGAAGCCGACTTAAATTTGTCATCAGTGATCGATTTATCTTATTTCTCCACAGAGGCTCAACATTGGGTCTTGACAATGTCTAAGGTAGACATGAAGAGTCCAGCGGGCCTTCTACACAGCCTGGTTTGTAGAATCACGGAGAAGAAAGAAGGTAAAACGGCGGGAACATGCTCTTGTTGTGTAGAAATTATGAAGGGGAGGGGTTCTTGCAAATTATGAAAAATTGGATCGGATTTTTAAAGATAATAGTTCGTCATAGGAGACATTTAAGATGTCATTATTGACTAAAGCTAACGTTTGTTTTGCAGACGACGTTTCGCCACAGTTCCAGTACGCCTTACGTGTGTTGGGAAGGTAAGCTTTAAAACTTAATCATGAGAATCATAGTTTTCAAAATGAACAAAAACAACGTTAATTTACAACTGAATAAAATATATAGAGTATGGAAAAAGATAGCAGGAAGACGAGGTACACAATGACATGATTGCTATATGGTATTGTGCACTTATAACATTCTCATTCTGTATGTAACATTTTTTGTTAATAATCATAACTAAGAAAACACATATCAGAAAGCCACAAAGAAAATCAGTGACCTTAGAATCCTAGTAAACTATCCATGCACTACAGTTTGTGTAACAAGTTGTCTTTCTTAGAAGATACAAATAATTTACTTGTAGGTGTGTTACATTGTTTACATCAATTGAATCACAATACAAAAATATGAAAAACCAAAGTTTGAAAGTTTGGCTTTAAGTTTAATTATTATATTCTAAAGCTCAATTGTCAACTTTAAAGGTGTCCATAATGCTCTAACCAATGAGTTATCCCCTGTTTTCCAGCCATTTTACCCCTTCAGTTGAAAGTGATGAATTCCAGCTGGCAGAGAGAATCAAGAGGAAATGTAAGATTTCACTGACATGTAACGTTAACTTAAATGTTAAAGTTTTTGTCTGTTTTGTTTATCAGAAACAGGCTAAACCCTGGTAGTGTGCATCAATAAAGTGTGATAATGAAATTTTGTTATAATGATGCTAAAAATAAATTTAGGACACAATCATAATCGTATGGACATTTTATGAACACATATTTTGGCTTGAGTTTAAACTGTTAGATATTTATGTTATGCACAATATCAGAGATATGGTTCAAGACTTGAAATTCTTAATATGCTACATTAAAATGATTTGTATAAAGGTATTCATGATTGTCTCTTCCTGCAGTGGTGAAACAGAGAAGAGAAGGGGATGCAGCAAGATTTGCAGAACTGCACCGTAAACTTCAGAGCAATGTGAGAACTTACTGCAAACTTCTGGAATGTATTTTATTATTTTTACCTTCACAGATGGAAAACGTATTGTTTTGCTCTGTTTCCTCCCGTTCTTCTCCAAACAAATAAGGTCAATGACCTGAATCAAATGTTTGTCACCATGGTAGCTGGTGTTGGGTTACATCATGTTGCAATGTTATAGCAGGAGGGATTTAGACTCCTGTCTGGCCATACCGGTATATATGAGAGTTTACAGAGCAGACAATATGCGAAGGTGAATATCATTTGCTTTGCAAATGTTACCTTCCTAGTACAAATATACAATAGCTGTACTTGTTCCATGCACAGTGTTTCAACACCAGATCTAAGACAATCCTGTAGGTATGCAGTACGTAGGAATGTAATCAGGAAGTGATATAAGCATTTTATCTTGCCAGTAATTTTTGCAAGACAGTATAGAGCTGCATGCAACTACAGAAACAACATTTGGATGTAAGATTTGTCAATGATGATGAAGTCAACCATGTTTTTCCTCCCACCCACAGAATGTAGTAAAGAACAGATGGGCCATCCTTTACCTGCTGTATAACCTGAGCCATGGTCCAGACAGACCAGGAATCAAGGTATAGTAGTGTCATGTTTCACTCTAGTTAAATTACCTTTTAGCAGTATTGTTTTAAGTGTCACGAGGACTCCTGGTGGTTGTAGATAGTACTGCAAGTTCTGTGTGTTTTGAAATAATACAAATTTCATGAATTAGACATCTTTCTCAATGACTGTTACATGGAATAAAGTTTCTAAAACAATTAAAATCTTACCGGTTCTCAAATTTTGTATCTAAACAAAGGCTTTAACCTACATATTGAAGTCATTTTATGATATTTCAAGATTTTGAATGTTAACTAATTGACAGTCTTTGAAACAGTTTCTCACTGATCTCATCAGTTATGCTGACTGCATGATATCAGAAATTTAGAATGACAATGTCAATGTTAGAAAACATGCCCTTGGTGCAATTTACCTCTGTTGTTCACATGTATGTTCCCTTGTTAACTAGATTACAGCAGGAGAGGCGTTGTTTGGGCAGGGTCTCCCTACAGATGCCACCTCCACACCTTTCCAACATGTGCCCGGGATGCCTGGTCCCTTGCGCACACCCATGCCTGGTGGGGACACCACAGGGAGCAGTGGTATCAGCAGTATCCACACAGCAGACAGGAGTGATCCTACACCTACTCCTCAGTCCTTCCCAGCTAGGTAAGTACATCAGCAGTATCCACACAGCAGACAGGAGTGACCCTACACCTACTCCTCAGTCCTTCCCAGCTAGGTAAGTACATCAGCAGTATCCACACAGCAGACAGGAGTGATCCTACACCTACTCCTCAGTCCTTCCCAGCTAGGTATTAGTACAATGTAGCAACAGTATTGGACAAGTCCAATTGCCCACTTGCCCAGCAGGGCAAGTAAAAGTACTTCGTTCGGGCAAGTGCATGTGCCCCTAGACTTCCAGCTGCTATGGTGTTGGAGCAAGGCAAACCACCTTATTTTGATAAATAAAGCTTCCAACATTATGAACTCCAAATTAAGATAATTTCCTTGGTGGTAGTAAAGATGCATAGATATATATGTATATTTTGGGCAAGTGAAAAGTTGGTTTGGCGAGTGGAAATGACCTTGTAACTTGAAAGTGGATTTTTGAAAACTTGTCCAACTCTGATGTAGCACCACAAGAAGCAAATACATGTACAGGGTTCCAACTGCATGAGGTAAAAGCTGAAGTCCAACAGCTCTTGTTCAGACATTTTTTTAACTACACTATTGTTTATTTACACATATATACATTAACAAAAAATACATAAATAATAAAAAATGGACAATATGTACTGTGTATGTATGTGTCATAATTTGTGTCAATCAGTTTGTAACTGTATAGAAGCCTAGGATACAGGATTTTTCTTTTACAAAACCGAATTTTCTCACCTAAAGTGCTTACGTCTATCAGACACCTTCCTCAGAGCTTCTGACTTGAGTTCTGCTTCTTGTAGTTATATGTCGCAGGGGAAAAAATTTGGTTGTGTAAAAGTAAAAGAAAACTCCTGTATCGTATACTTTACCAACTTGATGGAATTATTTTCGTAATGTATATAAGCCTACACTAAGTTGTGCTCTGTGTTACAGCTATGGACCCACCCCTGGGATCACCCCTGCCCAGTCCCTCTCCCAGAGACAGGCACTAGGCAACAGGCTGGCCCTGAGTCTGTCGTCACGGCAACAGCTGAGTCAGCCCCACCTCGGGAACGGGGACATGTCGGTGGCAACTGTACCATCAGGGAGGGCGACCGCCTCTCTCTCACTCAGACCTGGAGCTGACAATAGTCAGTATCTATCTGATCAGAATCTGATATTTTAAGTTAAAGGCATCCAACACAATTTTAGGGTGGCAAAACCGGAAATCAGGCAATCTGTATTTCACACTTAAAAAACGGCAGCAACAAGCCCCAAGATTAGTCCTTTATTTTCTGGGTGGTACTCTAAAAATCAACCCAGGTCCTTCCAGTTTTTTTTGGCAGAATTTTGGGCATTTTTGCTTCATGAATGTCAATTGGGAGAGTGTTGTTTCAACTTAGTATGTAGATAAGTAACTAGAATATTGACTTTGAAAAATCTGGTTTTCAAGTCCTAAAAACTGCACTGGATGCCTTTAAAACTTAGAAATTTTGTTCGAAACCAAAAAAAATTGTTCTCACCGAGAGCTTTCGATCTGTCACTCTGTTGTTCTTCAATAGACGTACCCAGAGAGACTTTCAGCCAGAGGACAAGCCTCACTGGGTCAGTCTACTGAAGAAAACCAGAGTGACTGGTCAAAAGCTTTTGGTGAGAATGTTTCTTTCTGTTGGGACAAAAGTTTTAGCTTTAAACATGTAACTACCAACAGATGAACTATCATAACACTATCTATCAGAATTTGTTAAATGTGAACACATTAACAAGAAATACAGCTTTCAAGCTAATGAAAGTGATACTAGTATTTCTATAAGGAACTTTGACCTGGATGAAAAAGCTAGATACAATGATGATTTTAAAATATGCAACTAGAAAGGTAACATTTGCAAATTATATAATGTTTACCTTCACATATAGTCTGCCTGTTAATTCTTACTCAAACACATTCATATATACATATGGTCAGACAGGAGTCTAAATCCCTCCTGCTATAAAATTGCAACATGATGTAATCATGTAACCCAACATTAGTTCATGATGTAACCCGTGTGGTTCAGGTCATTGACCTTTTTGGTTTGAAGGAGAAGAAGAAACATAGCAAAAACACTGTTTTCCTTCAGTAAACACAATAATTAGGCCACTGTCAGGTACAATCTTGTATCTCCACAAGTATTACATCTGGAAAATTCTTCACTGCCTAATGTCTTTACAACTGAATGTTTTCTTAAGAGATTTTCTGCCTCCTTGTCCACCACAGCTTCCTTTGAGCTGTCAGAAGCTGCCCTGTTGCGAGATGTCCTCTTTGTCTTCCAAGGAATCAACGGCAAAATTATCAAGATGTCTTCAACAGCTGACAGATTTCTCATCGATCCCAAGGTCTGATTTAGATTTGTATTGTTCAAAAATTTCTTTTTCCTGTAACTACATAGAATAGAACTCATTGCCACGAAGTACAGAGTAGGGGCCTAGGAAAAAGATGATGAACGTCTTTCCTGTTTCCGACTGACCCTAAAAAAATGGCTGACCGTAAACTTTTTTGGTGTGAACCCCTGCAAGGGACATAAATTTTTCGAGCTTACCGACCTTTTCTAGCTCCATGATCTGACACCTGAGAGATGAAACATTGTACAATCAGTTTTCCAACATTGACATTGAAAATATAAGTGTCCTCATGCAAGTTTTACTTTGTTAAACTGTATTGTATGAGTTGAATCACTAGAGATTGCCAAAGTCTGACAAAAAAAGATAATCTCTACCTACTGACCCTAATTTTTTTCAGGACTGAAACAGGAAACAAATTTTTTTCCTAGGCCTTACTAGATATCTTTAAACAATGGCTAGGTTTTTCTTACTCATATATCTTATTTTTTATGTTTACCGAAGGAAAACATATTGTTTTTGCTCAGTTTCTTCCTCTTCTTCTTCTCCAAACAGTGACCTCTTACCTGACCAATGACATGATTTGTTGACTTCTGTCACCATGGGGACTGGTGTTGGGTTACATCATGTTGCAATTTCATGGTCTGCTTTGCTCCTTTCCCCATATACTGCTACATGTAGTACATGTACTATGTGAATGTGTTTGAGTAAGAATTAACAGAGCAGACCATGTCCGAAGGTAACCATTATCCATTTGCTTTGCAAATGTTACATCTCTAGTTTGATATCTTCTTTTTTCGTACCCTAGGTTGGAGTTCCCCAGTCTTGGAGAGATCTCCTAGGGAAGTTGTCTGAGTTAGGCTGGCTGCATAACAAGATCCGCAAGTTTGTGGACAGTAAGATCTCAGACAGGGCCCTGGGGCTGGTGGGACAGAGCTTCTGTGCAGCTCTGCAGCATGAACTCACAGAGTACTACAGACTGGTGGCAGTGCTCGATGCACAGGTGAGGACTGAAGACTTTTTTTAGCGTAACCTCAGGACACAGCAGGTGAATTCATTAAAGCCCAGGCCTCGAAATTAATTTTTTTCCTATTGTCCCAGCACTGTCCCAAAAATAAATTTCAATTGTCCCGAAGAAAGGATGAACTGTCCCAACCTGTTTTTCGGGAAGTATTGTATGACTTCAACTTTATGAAGTCAACTTTATTTTGCTCACGTTCTGACTGCCAGGCGTACTATAATTGCAGAGTAGACGGGAAATTCGTGGGGACTGATAAACAAAAGAAGGGCTGACTTTCTGATTATTTTTCTGTTGTCCCAAAATGTTCCGAAGCGTCTTTTTAGTTGTCCCAGTCTAAATTTTAGTGGTCAGTGGCCATTTGACCAAAGTGAAGCTCTCAGTTTACGTAATGACAAGCGAGCCTGATTGGTCTTAAGAATAATCTGCACACCCCCACTGGGGCCTGGCTGGAGCGTTTAAAAAATCCAAACTTTGGCGTTCAATTTGGCGGTCAAAATGTGGCCATAGTGACAAGACGAAAGACAATTATAAAAATAGACCCAAAAGACAACCATATCAGATAGAGTTTTGCAGTATTTCTAAATATGCCTCAGCTATCCTTCTTGAGCACCTTAAAGTACTAATTGTATGTGGATTTCAAGGAAAAGAAGGAAGTTTATACCCTTGAAAGAAAAAGATATTCAACTCTTCTTGCAGGTACAACAAGACCAGGACTTAGGAGTGAGTGTAGGCAGTGGAGGTGGGCTGACCCTGCGTAGACTGGTCGTGTGGTCCTACGAACCTCTACAGAGACTCAAAACTCTGGCATGTCTCGTCGACTCCTGCAAAGGTAATTAAAGCTATTTTTGCATAAAAGTACATTATATAACCTCTGAAAGTTTCTAGTCTTCTCTTATAAGCTATATGATAAGATCATTGTTCAGGCCTAGTAAATGTTGTGTTCCCTGTTTCCAGACCGACCCTAGAAAAAACTGCTGACCCTAGCCTTTTTTTAGGTGGACCCCTGCAAGGGACAGGAATTTTTCGAGCTGATCGACCTTCTGAATACATGTATTGTATTTTCTAGCTCCATGATCTGATACCTGAGTGATGAAACATTGTACAATGGGTTTTCCAACATTGACAATAAAAAGTTTCCTCATGCAATTTTTTACCTTGTTAAACTGTATTGTATAAAGCTCCTTGGTATAAGTTGGATCCCTAGAGATTGCCAAAGTCTAAAAAGAAAAAAGGAAAGAAAAGAATCCATACCTACAGTACAATGTACATTGCACCAACGTAAAATTTTTTTCTGGACTGAAACAGGAAACACAAGAATTTTTTTCCTAGGCCTCACCAACATGACTGCCTCAAATTTGTAGTGTGAAAACTTGTGTACAATATTAATGTTGCTAAAGCATGATTGTGATGTATTCCTGTAGGTAAAAAAGGAGGTGCGCTGGCGTCTGTTGTCCACTCCTACATGCAGACAGGAGACCCGTCGCTTCGCTCGCTCGTGAAACACACTCTGAACGTCGTGTCTCAGCCCATCTGGGAGATCATGGAACAGTGGATCTACGAGGGAGACCTGGAGGACAACTATCAGGAGGTCTGTTGGCTTGGTGAAAAAACTACAGGTTGTATTATCCTAGCAGGGATAGAAATACATTTGTACCACCTGCATGTGCAGGTTACTAGTAATGGTGCAGGTAAAATTGGAGCTATGCTGGTTTTTCTAATGTCTACCTGTACCTAACCTGTACTAGAGTTCGAAGGAATGCTCATCTGTGTTGGTAGAATCCATAGTCAAAGAGTTCATACTTCTTCCAACACAGAGAAGTGACACCATAAATTTTCGGCTGAATCCGTCAACCTTCATCAGATGTGAGAGGCAATCGCTGACTTTTCGGAAGTCAGAAGCGTGATGACGTCAGGAGTGCATCAAAAGTGGCGGGAAGACAGAATCTAGTACCTTCTTTGTGTTGGAACAAGTTTGAACTCTTTAACTGTACTAGAGCTGTGTACCTAAACAAATTTCAGGTACGGGTACAGGTACACGGGTCTAGGTACAGATACCTAAACCTGTACCTAAACAATTTGACCAATTAATATATTCTTCTGAACATGTTCTTCATAGTATAGAAATTCAACTGTCTTGTGTGATTTTGTGTTTGTTTGTTTGTAGTATTTTGTTGCCTCGGACCCGACTGTTAAAGAAGACCGACTGTGGCATGACAAGTACTCCCTGCGCAAGTCTATGATCCCAGCTTTTATCACGAGGGAACAGGCTGACAAGGTAAGGCTACAAGTACAATCAACTTTCAGGCCACACTGACTTAAATTGTATGGGTGACATCCTCTGAAGACCCCCAAACTGGTGCGTGCAGGCGAATAAAGTAAATTAGCCAAAAGAAATGCCGCTTAACCATAGGAATACACAGCTGGTATTGTGAATTTATGGTAGTACATAGCAACTTTTAGGACAAGCCTGCACATCTGCCCTTTTGCGGCATTTATGAGTCGGCACTGTATTGGGTTCTTGAGTTCTGTGGAACCTGGGTGCCATCCTCCCTAGTTACCACCGGCTCTCTATTGACACCCAGAGATGTGATTTTTTTTTTTTTGAGAACAGGTAAAAATCAATGCATGTGTGGGTGTCATCCATAAAATTAAATCAGTGTGGCCTTATGATAATCTGTAACACGTTGCATGATAAAAAACATAACATCAACAAAGCCAGCTGAATCAAATTTAATTTCCATCCTCTGCTACCAACTCTTTCTCTGTTCTATGCTTAAAAATAATGTGGGGTACATTTTCGCCTTTCCAGCAAGAAAAATATCACTTCCCTTTCAAGTGAGAAGAATTTTGTAAAACTATAAGACATGTTTTCTTTCCTATTTAACCTCGTCATGTCCTTTTTTCTCGTCTTATCCTGCTTCTTAGATCCTGTTGATAGGGAAGACCATCAACTTCATCCGCCAGGTGTGTCAGGACAGGTCACCGTTAAAGACCAAGGCAGTGGTGAAGTCTGGGGAGGCTGAGGAAGAAGGTAATACATGTACCTGCAGTACCCACATCAACTGCTAGGAGGCACTCATGATCCATGTCCTGGAATTACAAACAGACACACAATGTAGGTTTGCTCCATGGGACCATGCATTTGGCTGACAGAGCCAGGGGAATTTTTCCAGTACGTTAAACCAATTCATACTGAACTTGGCAAAACTGGTGGAGGAGTAATGTAGCAAATTATATATTATAGCTATTTTGTACGTACATCAGGGCTCTAGCCAACTTGAAGTCTTTTTCCTCCAGCCAAGATTCATCAACGGATGTTGGGAATCTAGGGAGGTCCAGGGGCATTCTCCCCCTGGAAATTTTGGATTTTCAAGCTTTCAAAAACTTTCAAAAATTCCCATTTTGAGAGGCAAATCATGGTGTTGAGAGTGGTCATTCGGATGTTTTCATATTTTTACCCTAGTTTTATTCATTTTGTCTGTCAAGGTTGACGAATTGGTTTAAAAAAATTTCCCTTACACGCTGCAAAGTTCCGGTAATTGACTGAAAAACTGGTGCTGGCTAGAGCCCTGACGTACATACGTTGTATTTTTTTCAGGTGACCTGTTTACGAGGGATGTAGATGGTAGCCTGCAGCAGGTGATTGACACGGCCTACAGAGAGACCAGCCGCATCCTACTGGACATTCTACACACCAAGTACAAGTTCATGGACCATCTCAAGGTTCATACATACCATCCTCTGTATTAACAGTGTTGTTTTCTTGATTTGTTTCGTCAAATTTTCACTATTAAATGTACTTAGGTATCCATTGACTATTGAAATATCTCAAACCAGTTTAGCTCACTGAAGAGCTAATCTTCCACTGGTTGTGACAGAGAAGACAGACTCTATGTACAGTATTTACAGGTTCATTGTACCGGGGAAATTCCCCTAGCTCTTTTTGACAAGCACAATGAACAGTGGACCACGGTTTAACGTCCCGTCTGAAGGACTGTGACCCTAAACAGTAGCGTGCATGTCGGGTGAGCGACAACAGCCGGGATTTGAACTCCCAACCTCTTAGTCCAGAGGCAGGATTGCTAACCACTGGACTACACACACTACTGTATTGTAATACATTGACGTTCTAACGTTCTCTGTTCTATAGGCTATGAGACGGTACCTACTGCTGGGACAGGGTGACTTCATCAGACATCTGATGGACCTGTTGGAGTAAGTGATGCAATCTTACTGGACTCAAATCACAAAGGGCCATAAGGGGTGTTTGAACCCATACTACCGGTATTTTATTTGAGAAATGTGAAAGGGAATGGAAAATTGTAAAAAAAGAATAAGAAGAATAAGAAGCATTTTCACAATGATTTTCAAAGGCTGTGATGAATGTTTCAGCCCCCTAGCAGCCTTCTCTGAAATTGCAGGGACAGTTCTGTCAGAAATTTCAAAACCATCACCTTGCAATCCAGAAGCAGCATAAACTAAAGTAAAGTCAAGTAAAGCAGCATTGCTGCATCGGTGAAGGTTAGACATCCAGGTAACAAGATATGTCAAAAAACAGTTACTGGATATGATTTTGAAAACGGTCAGATGTTTCAGGTAGCATCCACTACCTTTCGTCAGTGACAAAAAATTTGTCTTAACCTACAGTGTGTGTACATGTATTTCCATGTCAATCAATAGTCCATGATTATGAACCTGAATTTCTGACAAGAGTCACTGACAAAAAGTATAGTGGATGCTACCTGAAACGTCTGACCATTTCCAAAATCATATCCAGTTGCTTGAGTAGCTAACTGTTTTTTTTTTGGCGTAAAGCAGCATTGCTTACCACTTGACCAGTGTACTTGACCAGTGTACATTACTGACTATACTATCAGGAAAGTTCATCTGTGTTGGTAGTTACATGTTTAAAGTTAATATATATATAAGACTTTTGGTCCAACACAAAATTTTCTCACCTACAGCTTTCGACCAGTCACTCAGTGGTCTTCCTCAGTAGACTGACCCAGTGAAGCATGTCACGTGGCTTCTTTGAAGTGTGACGTCAACACTGGGTCAAAGGTATCTTGTAGACGATGTCGGCCCCCGTCGTGGTTCAATGTAGGGTGATGGGCCCTGATGTAAATGGCTTCCTTCACCCCTCTCAAGAAATAGTCTTGTTCAGTGTCTAAAATCCTTACAGTGTCAAGTGAAACAAAATGTCAGGGTGACTCTATGTCAAAAGCTCTAGGTGAGAGAATTTTTTGTGTTGGACCAAAAGTCTTAACTTTAAACATACATTACTGACTAGTTGTTTCCCTCCTCCAGACCAGACCTGAACAAGCCAGCCAGTACCCTGTACCTACACAACCTGACAGGTATACTGGAGACTGCTATCAGGGCCACCAATGCACAGTTTGATGATCCTGACATCCTCAAGAGAATAGACGTGCGACTCCTGGAGGTAGGCAGCAGTCGCGATCGAAGATAGTAGAACGATAGTAGGCTAGTAGAAGCTGCTTGAGCAAGGAAACAGTGTACAGTCGGTTATCCAATATTGACAAAAATGTAAGTTTGTTAAGCTGTAGTGTATAAGTTGGATCACTAGAGATCGCCAAAGTCTAAAAAGGAAAAGAAAGAAAAAAAGATACCTACCTACCGATCTTAATTTTTTTTCAGAGGAAACAATTTTTTTTTTCCTAGGCCCATCAATTTGAGCATGTCAGCAGAACGTACTGCACCTGTGCAAAACCCGTAATGTAATGTGCATAGCACTTTGACAGAACGTCTGTAATAAGGTCATATTCGTGCATATAAGGTTAACACTCCGTCTGTAGTTTCCAAATGTTATGTTGGAAAATATATAATCTGAAACAGGCAAAATATTGATGCAACAATTTTGTTGACCAAACTTCCTACAAAAACCGTGAAATATTGGGGTTTTGCACAGGTGCAGTACGTTCTGCCAACGTGCTAACAATTTGCCTTGAATTTCTCCTAGGTTTCTCCAGGAGACTGTGGCTGGGATGTGTTCAGTCTGGATTATCACGTGGACGGACCCATCAGTACGGTTTTCACGCCGGAGACCAAGATCCAGTACCTGCGAGTCTTCAACTTCCTGTGGCGTGCCAAACGAATGGAGTACACGCTGACTGAGATCTGGAAGGACCAGATGACCATACACAAGCTGCTGCTCAAAACTGTGCCAGGTACTGCTGTGTTTTTTTTATATACTGCATATTTATGGGTACCTGACTTCCTTTGAAAAAATTTGTTTAGAACAGTAACTTTCTGTATCTGTATAGTCTGTATAACGGCCCTTCAGTGTAACACACTAGCTTTGCAGGCACACGGCGCGGCAGCAGCTGGCTACAATACACCGAAGTTGTGTTACACATAACCCTTGGACATCTAAATCTAAACGTTGTTTAAAGCTATCTAGTGATAATGCCCCTACTGTACTAGTTCTTGGTGACAGGGAGTTCCACTCTGCGATAGTTTTAGGAAAGAATGAGTTTTTCAACACCTCAATCTTTGGTTGATAACTCTGGTACTTGAAGGCATGGCTATTTCTTGTTCTCTTCTGGGCTGGTATTAGGTACATGTACTTAGTAGTTGGTACGTCCACCAGTTTATTAGTCATATTGTACATGATTTCTGGAGTGTATTTGTGTTAGGGTTTTATCTTTTTTTTTTCTTGAAGCATGCAAAATACAACATAATTCATTTATTTTATCTTAACAATGAATCAGAACTAAAAATGATGGATTATCTATAAGTAAATTGTTCTTCCCTCCATCAGAGTTGGCGTCCCTACTCCACCGCTGCCACACCCTGTCCTCTGAGATGGTGCACTTCATCAACCAGATGCAATACTACATCACATTTGAGGTAGGTCAGGCTTTCAGATGTTTATGTAGCTGATACAGTGATAGCCTGAAAACTTATGTAAATTGACTTGACTTCCTCAATATGTAATCTAGGACAAAAGATGTGATAAAGGTTCTATATTCATTGTGATAGCAAACAGTATGAACCAAAAAAAACAAATCCATACAGACACTACAGTCTTCCTCAGGATGACTGACCCACTTTTTTGGTCACATGACCTTGCGGACAGGATGCTCCAGAAGAGCACGTCGGCAGAACGTACTGCACCTGCGCAAAACCCCCATTTCTCACGGTTTTCGCTGGATTTTTGGTCAAGGTTGCTTCAGAATTTTCCCTATTACAGGAGATATCTTTTCTTACATAACATTTGGAAACTACAGACTGGACGTTAACTTTTTTTGCGCGAATACGACATTATATGAGACGTTCTGCCAAAGTGCTATGCACATATATTATGGGTTTCGAGCAGGTGCAGTACATTCTGCGCTCCAGAAGTGTTTCAAAGTTATCTCAAAGTTTGTACATCCTGTTTGTTCCCATTGTAAATGTTACTGCTAGGTTCTGGAGTGTTCCTGGGACGAGCTGTGGAAGAAAGTGAAGGAATCGCCTGACCTTGACCATGTGATCGCCTCTCATCAAGTCTTCCTGGATGCCATCATACAACACTGCTTACTGGATGATGAATCCAGGGTAGGGAACTCACTAAAAGTGTTTTTATAAATTATATACTGGATGTTTTATGGTTTGGCCACACCAATTTATTTTGTTGTTTCTCAGATTTTTTTTAAAATCAGGAGCGACAGGGCAAAAAAAAAAACAGGCCAAGGCACCCCATGATAGCCAGAAATGTTACAATTTGAGCCATGAAGTGAACATACCAGGCTGGTTTATATTTAAAATGATAGATTTTGAACTTGTAATGAAACAAAATTGCATTGTTACATTGAAAAACTTAAGAACTAGGAAGAAAGGACTTCATGTACATCATGTACATGCTAGTTATTTCAAAACATACCAAAATCATTGGTAGGCAAGTCACCCAACTGTCACCGGTTTTTGCCTACCAAGTGCTGGCCGTGACATCATAGTTATCACTCATATTGCAGTGTTAGAACTATTGTCAACCCTCTGTTTTTTTTAGGAACTTCTCACACAGCTGAGGACCATTTTCGACCTGATCATCAAGTTTCAGTCAGCGGAGAACACCATGTACAAGAAGGCAGAGGAGGAGATGAACCTCAGGCTCAGGTTCCTCCGCAGGATCCAGGAGAACACAGAAAAGGTCAGAGGGCAGGGGTCAGATGGGTTACAAGGTCAGGGCAGGGTCAGATTGGTTACAAGGCCAAGGCAGGGGTCAGATGGGTTACAAGGTCAGAGGGTAGGGTCAGATGGGTTACAAGGCCAAGGCAGGGGTCAGATGGGTTACAAGGTCAGAGGGCAGGGGTCAGATGGGTTGCACACGCAGGAGGTAGAGGTTAGATGGGTTGCAGGGGCAGGGGTCAGATGGGTTACAAGGTCAGAGGACAGGGGTCAGGTGGGTTACAAGGTCAGAAGGCAGGGTCAGATTGGTTACAAAGTCAGGGTAGGGGTCAGATGGGTTACAAGGTCAGAGGGCAGGCTCATGGTTACAAGGTCAGAGGGCAGGGGTCAGATGGGTTACAAGGTCAGGGCAGGGGTCAGATGGATTACAAGGTCAGAGGGAAAAGGTTGACTTGTCATATGATCAGAGAGCAAGGTTCAAAGGGAAGACTATAAATGCCATGTATGCTGTGGTAACTGGTAACACATACATATTTGTACATTGTAAACTGTTATGGGTACAGCATATCCTTCTGTGCTCAAGGAGCCTTACTTTAGTTGTATCTGATTGTGTGTAGGTCATCAAGTGTAACTGCCCCTGGCATGATACTGTAATTCACAATTTTTTCGCTGTACTTTCATGTTTGCTGTCACTTTACAGTGAACTTACCATTTCCATTAACGAATTTTAAATGATTCGCCGACTTTCTTTTTTCTGCTCCTGCTACCACCATAAACATGTTAGTTCTGCAATCATGTCCATTTTTCTCAGACCACAAACTTTTGCTACTGCGAACATAAAGTGAACACTACATGTACAATGTAGTGTTGCAGCAGTAGATGAATAATATGTATGACAGGAAACTTGAACAAGTGTTGTTTTTTCTCTTATCATGATTGAATGGCTAAATACATTTGTTTTTTTATCTCAACAGGGAAAATGGGGAGTGACAGAACTGGACGAGGAAGAGGAGAACACAAGAATGGAGGAGTTCCGTGACAAGTTCCTCTCCAAAACTACTTCTCAGCTAAGGGTGATTTCACAGTCCTACCAGGTAAAGACATGAGACTTTATTTTGAAAAGACGATACTGTATTTTGAAGAGAATTCTGTAAATCTTGAAATGTTTGCTATGGTTTCATTTTCAATGTGAGATCATTACATATCTGGAATATACATTTCCATTAATTGCTACACAGTTCTTGCAACTTCAAAAAACTCCTTTCCCCTTCTACCCCCAAATGCCTACAAAAATAGATTAATTTACAGTAGCCTTCAGGGCGCAAAATTAACATTGTCTCGGTGTCAAATGACACTAAATTTTCAGCTCGGGACAATTCAAATTACGTTTTGCGACAATTTTGGTTCAACTGGAAAATTCTAAGACCGTCCACGTCATTTAGGAAGGCGATCCATCCATCCTGCTGCGGGCTGCCAGCAGCCCATAATACTCAAATTTATGTTCAAAAGATCAAACATTTAAATTTGACCAATCATTGTAGGGGGGCCTCAAAGATGGTGCCATGCCCATGATACATGTACTATCATGTTGTACAAATTCAGTTGTCGTTGTTTTCTTATTGTTGTCATAAACTTATTTCCTGAAAAGCAGGCTGTGACAGTCCATCCTCAGTTCGGGACAATTGAAATCTATGTTTGGGACATTTCTGGGAAAATAGTAAAAACGGTTAATTTTGAGGCCTGGTCTTCTGTATTTCAAATGTATTTTAATGTTCATATTTCTACCCCCCTCCCCCAGGACATGGTTCAAAACTTCCTGCTGATGCTGAACGAGCATTCCGACCCGAGTCTTCGCTTCCTCAGCTTCCGCCTGGACTTCAACGGACACTACCACCAGCGCGAACCCAAACTCAACCGCTCCCTCAGCGTCAGTTACGCCAGAACACGCCAACGCTCCGGAAAAGACCCATAAATTCAACAAAACACTAGAAACTACTTTTTAAGGTAACATTTGCAAAGCAAGTGTATAATGTTTACCTTTGCATATGGTCTGCTCTGTTAATTTGTACTCAAACACAACCACATATATGGTGACATGAGTCTAAATCCCTCCTACTATAAAATTGCAACATTATGTAACCCAACCCAAAACCAGGTCAGAAGTCACTGTTTGGAGAAGAAGAAGAGAAAACGTAGCAGAAACAATATGTTTTCCTTCGGTAAACATAATTACCTCTTCAAATTCGTCTTCCATGTGATAGAATTGTTCACCGTCAATTCAGAAATACACTGAAAATGTCAAATTTCTCACCAATTTTAATTACCCTTAGGCTAGCCTTGTCCTGCTGGCATTTTTTACACAATATTTTTCAATCATTTCATGTCTTAACCAGTTCATAGACCCCCGACTTTTTTTGCCCTGTGGTGGCGTAGTTACATGTACTTTTGTTACATTTGTTGCGTTCCGCTGCGGTGTGATGCGTTGCACGAGAAATACTCCCAAAACGTAACTATACTGTATACAGACTGTGTTATATAGATGGTACTGTATGTGCAAAACAACAATTGTTGGGCGCCGCAGGACAAGGGTTAAAAATTCAAAGTCCAATACAAAGTGAATGTATACCTTATAACAAAAAGATATGATATAAAGATATGCATGTTCTCTCTACCACTGAGTACTACTATTTGGTACCACTACAGTAACTTGTAATGACTTGTAAAACAAGTCCAAGATGTGCAGTTTGACAGTTAAAAACGATTTTCTCATCAGGCTTTCAAAATGTATGCAAATTTATGTAACACCTAGAGGGTTAAGCCCCAAGTTTGTTGTGTAAGCCCAAATACAAGAGCTGTATGTCCACAGAATTGAGAAAACAGTTCAGGTTTAAGTTTAAACCCACAAATGTTTACTGGTACAAAAGACTTCTATTGTATGTACATGTATGTATGCAATTAGTATTAGTGGCATATGTTGTCATCCACACTAACTCTCTTGAGAGGATTACATTTTTAGGATATATACATAATAAAAAAAATTATATCCTCTCCAAGTGATATACCAGTATTCTCATAGGAGCTATGAGATAATATCAGCTACTTGTCGCTTTGGTTTGCAAGCTTAACAAAACATAAATGCTGTATTATAGTCTGAAATCCCCAGAGTGAAAAGTTACCAGGATGTGTTACACCATGCAGATGTGATAACAGACATGCATGAATGGGCAACATCCTGCCCTTAGGAGATGTATTTATTGTTCATGTTTGAGTGCGTATGAATAAATGATAAAGGTATACTGTGTGTTCCTCTATTAAAAATTGGATCCTTTGTGTTCCATTGTCCTCTGTCTGTTATTCCTGTACTCCCAGAGTTGTTCTTTTTTGTGTGGAGACAAGAATGAGTTATGACGGTATGTCAGGAAGAGTATCGTTTTCAAGGCACGTCTATTATATCTTTGTGACCCTCGTGGCTTTGCCGTACGCCGATTCTTTTGATCACGCGAGCTGCGTAAAGGTATTGACACCCCTCGTGGACTTGAGTGACGGCTTTATTCTCTTTGTTGCATAACAAAGGAGGATATGTCATGTTTTTAGTGGGATGATTCCATGAAAGATTTAACAATCCAATGTCAAGGACTTTTGTGTTGTTCGGGATTTTTTTTTCCATACATGTACTATCAGCAGTAGAGTTTATTTGCAACTTCAAGGGCTACTTCCAACATGAAACTAGGAAGGTAACATTTGCAATAAGCATAATGTTTACCTTCACATATAGTCTGCTTTGTTAATTCTTACTCAAACACATTCATTTAATATTATATAGTGCCAGGAGTCTAAATCCCTCCTGCTATAAAACTGCAACATAATGTAACCCAAGACTAGTTACCATGGTGACAGACGTCTGGTTCAGGTCATTGAGCTTATTTGGAGAAGGAGAGCAAAAACAATATGTTTACCGAAAATGTATTATAGAAACAGTAACAACAATAACATAAATGAGCAAGCAAACTGGTGACAAGTTAAACTAGTGACTTCTAAGAATTGTTGCGGAATACAATACATGTATAAGCTTTTGGGGTTTTACTTCTTTTTTGGAAGTAGTGGAAGACAATGTGTCTCACTTTTTCAGCAACAATTGGGTTTTGGGAGGTGAACAGAGTTGTAATTTTCAGCAGCAAACTTTTGAAGTTTTCAGTTTTGGTGGCTTCTCGAAATAAATGTAGTAAAATGCAGAAATGTTTTAGTTTATTTTGTTTATCTTATTTGCACATGCATATAAAATACAAAACAATACAGAAAGTAAATATAATAATAGTTCAAGTCTACAACCGTGCCTTTATGTTTAAAGTCAATACTGCCTTAACATATACTCAAACTTGCCTTTTATTTTATTGCTTCTACAATAAAAACGTTTTGGTCCAGTGGGGGAAAGAAAGTTGGCAACAACAACGCTCTGCGGGAGAACTTTTTCTAGTATATTCTCACTGACCTGCAAAACCTCTTTGTCATGCTTCGCCAAGACAAATTTCTTTCTCAGACAAAACTTGCTCTCTTATTGTACAGAGAAAGTTTATTTCAAGACTGCTATCCTGTAACACATACTGCGCTATCAATGTATGTCGAATGCCTCCAATTTCGAAAATTAAAACAATCGCCTCAGAGATCTATGTGCCAAGTAACATTATCGAGTGATATTTACAAAGCCACTCGAAATTCCACCTCTCCATAGGAGGCCTCCGCACTACAAGTGAAATGGACTCGGTATTGGTGACAACGACAAAAGCGAGAAAAGGCGGTTTTACAAACTTCCATTTGTGCGTGACCATCCCTTTGTTTGGTGTTATGCGATGACAGGACCCACAGGATGTATCCAAAACAATGCAGGAATGGAAGGTGAGCCCTTGTTGGGGCCGATAGGACGTACCCCTTCTCAAACTCAATAAGTGTAAAGTTTTGAACTTCAAGCCTCGCCAAAGTGGCTTTTAACTTGTTCAAGCCACTGACTTGGAAAATGTATTTCTAAATGTAATTTTCTTTGCGTGGAAAGAATCACTGATAGGAATTATTCTTGGGTTCAGCAAATACCGTGAAAACAAATATAAACCTATGGACAAATTAAACTCTCCACATGAAGGTTTGAGATAATATTGGTTGGATTTTGTTTGTATTGAATTGTTTTAAGTGGGTTCAAGGGCTTCTATTCAGGTAATACCTCTCACTCAAACGGACCTAAGAGCCTCTGTAAATACATAAGTGTTCTTAAACATAATACACCTAAAACTGGTGCTGTGACCACTTCTATAGATGTCCCTTACCTGGTGGGGAAAGAAAATTTAGGTCACTTTTGATCCGTTGTTTTGTGTTTATACCGTCTACAAAGTAAAAAGTGCCGCAAAGTTCTGGAACTGGTTGTGCACAGGTGGAATGTGGGTTGAGGTGAATGGTACACCTGTTGCGGGGGCGTGGTTTAGGGAATGATTGACAGGGCGGGACCATTCACTTTCCCAAACAGTGCTAAGCAACCGGAGACGCCTGCCAAACTTGTTTGGGTCCCCGGAACAAACTATTGTATCACGAGGTAGGTAGTCATGGCCTTATTTGTAACAAAATCGATATAACCCCCGTAATACTCCTTTGATACATAATAACCGTTAAAAATTCTTTTATATATGGCCATTAATGTATAAATAGTTGTGTGTAATAAGTTTTAGACAAATAATATAAAAAAAGTATCATCTTATTCTCCCCTGGTATTATTGGTATCGCCCACGGTTTGTGGACTCATTGTGCACACCGACTTGGCACCACACACAAGTATCGCCATGGTAGGGTTGGTACTATGACATTTATTAGAGAAACGTGCACTCCTAATAGACAACTATAGCCCTCTGGACAGTCCATAGATGTCAGAAGACGGGTCAAGCCTGGTCCTAGTGTCGGAAAATCCCACGAGCTTTCTGTGAAAGGCGGGAAAATTCGTCAAGGCAACGTTACAATCAAGACATCCGGAAGTGGTGATCTACCGATTGTGGACTTCTCTGCCGTTTTCTTTCCTTTACTTGGGAACGTCTTGAAGATCGGACAAATCTTCAAGATGCCGGTCAGGGAAGAGAAGAGTATCCATGCCCTGTTGAGGCTTCGGTCAGCCAAGCAGGAAGAGATTTTAGAGACTTCTCTGGACTACAAAAGCGGTGCCAGTTTTCGAGGGAACTTAGATGGCACGAAACGAGTGGGGAAAGGCGTCTTCGTTTGGCCCAACGGAGACAGGTAAAAATAAATCTTTTTCATTGGTTAATCAGTTAATAACTTAGTTAACGAGTTAGACATTCTCTGTAGCAGTCTGGCTATCAAGTTACGTCGTTTTATTAGTTTCGTTATTGGTGTCTGAATGCTTTCTTTCAGAGCCATGTAAGCGAGGAAAATTTAATTTGCGGGGCGTTTTGAAGTCCAGTCGCACTGTCGCAGCCAGTGATTTAATTAGTGCTTGAAATGTATGGAACGGTACAAATTGGTGTGAGAAGGGTTTGATGGTTGTGTTTCAGTACTAGTGATGAAGGTACAGTGTCAAGTATTGTGTTTTTGAACTTGGAAAACATACGTTCAACTGGCAAAATTGATGTAACATCTTGATTTTCATCACTAAGCCTGTAGCAGTTCTGTGTGTTGCTACACTTTTTTTCTCTCAAATTTAGGGATAAACCAAAAATCATTAAAGAGGGGGTTGCAGACAACACCAAATTCTGCAATATTGCAAGTTGTTCTTTTTTTAAAGATAATTTTTCTTTCCTAACTTTGTTGTGGTGTACATTTTCCCATTTTTAAATTTATGCAGTCTCAGACCCACAAATGATATTCCCACAAATGATCATTCATGGTCAGTCCCTATCAAAGACCACACCAATTTAATTTGTTGGTTCTCTGACTTTTTCAGGAAAAATATGAAGCGACAGGGACAAAAAAATGAAAATAAAATAAAAGCAGGTTGAGGCATCCCTATCATAGCTACGTTGGGAGCCATGAAGTCAACACAAAACACTGGGTTGATATTTAAACAATGAATTTTGAACTTTTAATCAAACCACTGTATTGATAGATGGTAAAACTGTAACAACTAGGAAGAAAAGGACTTTCCTCAACTGTTTGGGACAAAATATGAGCATTCTTTAGTTGATTCAGAACCAGAATCCTTTTTTTTTTTTTTTTTTGCAAATCAGGAAAAAAATGAAGAGGCAAATCTGAGAACCAACAATTTAAATTGGTTTGGCCTAAGTACAGACAGACAAAAAGCTTGCCCAGACCAAGGACAATTATGATAATTTATCTTCCAGACTAATGTGACAGTGATAACAAATTGCCCCCGTGAGACTTATTCCCCAAAGGGTAGAGATTATAACTGTCAGCAGACAAATTGTCATGTGGACATCTGAGGAAAACGTCTGAAGAAAATCACCATTAGGTAAATTAAAGGTGTCACACATAACATTACTACAGCTGCAGTTACCACATTCATGATTAAATTGTTGACAATTGCTACAATGTCAACAAGGATAATTCTTTATCCAAAAGATAAATTAATATATAAATTAAAGTAGAGACTGATTAGACGATGTACAAATTTGTATATGTATTGTTCAACGTACAATTCAGCATAACACACCAGCTTATTATATGATATAACATTGTGTATAATGTCCATTACCTATCTTGTATTGGCAATTAACAAAAGTAAAATGATAAATCCCTAGCTTGCTTGTTTCTTTTTATTGCTATCCATTCTTTATATGTACCAGATGTTTCAAAGTTATAATAGCTACTGTCTTTCCTAGTTATTAACTGTTGTGTTGCTCTGGCAAACAGGAGTTAAAAATTTGTTACTGGAATTTTCCAACATCTGTGCTGACTGCTGAGTCTGCTGACACCTGTTTTTGGCATTGGGTGGCGTAGTGGTAAGAGCGTTTGACTATGAAACGGGGAGACCCAGGTTCGATCCCGAGTTGTACCCGCGACATGCCTGGATGTTGTGCCCTTGGGAAAGAAACTAATTCCTCACTCCACCCAGGTGTAAATGGGTACCTAACTTTGGTTAGGGAAAGTCGTATTGAGGTCACCCAATGGACAGACCCTTGCTACACAGACCCTTGCGACAGTGCCACAAAAATGTGTGGAGCAAATACAGTTATATGTATCGTGTGTATTATGTGATTGTAAACTCATCAATTGAGCACTATAAAAAGCTGCCATTGCACGGGTAATGTTTGACCAATAAACCATTTATTACAGATATGTTGGAGAGTTTATGGACAACGCGCGGTCAGGACACGGTCTCCAGGAATGGGCAGACGGGTCTCAGTACAAGGGAACCTTCGACAGAGACTTAAGACACGGGACAGGGGAGCACACCTGGGCTGATGGGCAGGTGAGGTCTTAAACATTCATATCAAGGTGCTTTTGTAGTCTTTGTTGTTGGCATCCTTCAGTTATGTCTCAAGAGACAATTGAGAATTTGCATCATGGATCAGTTCATGTATTCTTTGTAGTCGACTAAATTTACCGTTATTAAAGCTTTGCAAGGATCCCCCATGCAGTCACCCTCTTGTGTCATATAAGATCTAGATTTCTTTTATTAGATCATCAGATTTTTAGGTCCTTTTCAATGTAGTATGATTTGTACCTTTAGCCATATTAATTTTTCTAAGATTCTTTACCTAGAATGTATTAATGAAATACATGTGTGGAGTCATACCACCTACAAGTATTTCTATGGAATATCGATATCTGAGCATCTACAAAATTGTATCTGGTGTATAGAATCACAACAACATGGGGTACTCGGTATTCCATATCACACGATGTACCAGCCCGAGTCGGATCTACCTGTATTCAAATTTTCGAAAGCAGCGCACACAATTAGGGCGAAACAAGGTTGAATCGTTCTATGGAAGCCCAGGCCGTACCGTGAAGTACGGCCTGGTCCAGAACACCTTTATCGAAGGTTATCACTGGCCATATATGATAAAACAATAAATATCATAATGTTTAATCTATAAGTACATCAGGTACTGCAATACCCTAATCTATACATTGCTTCATAGTCCATATAGGGTGGAGCTACAATGAACAATACAGTACTGATAAGCCTGACCTTTGCAAGAACCTAGAACTTGGTACCAAAGTACATGTACATAAGAACAAGGCATTTCAAACACTTTACTGTAGTCTAGAAACTAATTATAGGTTGCTAGGATGAGGCCAGCTAGGGCCCGTAAATAAAAGAACCGAAGAACTCTAACTCAATTACTTCATTATCGGTAACCAAGGTACTGCTTGATTGTGTTATGGGACAATTTCGTGTACTTGTACATGTACAAATGTACATTTAGGCCACACTGAGTAAATTTTGTGGATGACATCCACGCGCGCATTCATTTTCGCCTGTTCTCAAAAAAAAATATTACGTCCACAGAGGCTCTGGCCTGGCTCTAGGCCTGGGTAGTCTATGGCAGTTAGCAATACGGAGCCAGGCACCCAGGCTACCGAAGCTCCACGACTCAAGAACTCAACTACATACGTACAGTGCCGATTCATAAATTATGTAAAAAGGCAGCATGTGCCGGCTTGTCGTATATGTCGCTAAGTACTGTCGTAAATTCACAATACCAGCTTTGTATTCCTGTGGTTTAGTAGCATTTTTTTGGCTGGAATTTTGCCTCTCACACCAAATAAATCCACTAAAATTAGATAATAAATTTACAGTATATTATAAAGTTAATTTTATATATATATATATACATTTATGTAGTACCGAAGTTAAAGAAAAAAAGAACAAACAACAATCTAAAAGCACAATAAGACTTTATCAGACAAAGGAAAGCATTTGAAACCTTAAACATCAAAGAGTCGTTAGGTCCAAACTTTATGATTATTGCTTAGCAATTAAGCCTTTTGCTGAACTGACATTTGTGAACAATCTGGCATTTTCGACAAAAGGATTGGTGAGAGAATAAAAGAGCATTTTGTAAGTCTTACCACACGTGCCCCAGTTCGTGTGCATTGCTATAAAAGGCATGTAATCCTATGTTTGCTGTCACAATACATTAAACAAATGCCATAAAATCCATCTGCTATAGTTCACGCACTCCATAAAAGGCATTCACAACAACCTAAAGCCTTTTGCGTACAAAAAGCTAGCAGTATATCCGTACACTTTTAACAAAAACGTGATAATTGCGTTAGGAGTGTTCTACCAAAGTTTCATTAACGTAACTTTGATTTATGAAGGTTAGCGCACTTGACGTAATGTATAATTTGTCCCCGCTTAGTTCAATATTTAGGTAATCCTGTACTTTAACACCCCACCCATGTCTAAGCCATGCTGTGTGTGGTTAGTGTCAGCCGCTTTTGTTCCAGAGTAAACTGTACTGTTAAATATTGATCAGATAACCCCTAATGTAAAATTGTAAAAGCTGGAATGATGAAATGTTTTGTTGATTGCAAAATAAGGGGGATAAAGATGTTATAACCTTTTCTTTGAAAAGTAAAAAGAAATACCTCTAACTAAATACATGGATTCTGAGGTAGTTATGTTAGTTATGAGATTGGTTGAAAGAATTTGGAAGAAGTCAATACAGAGACCATTCTCTCGTAACACCTGCAAAGAATTCTAAAAAGAACACGCAATTTTTTATTCCCTGACAACAGTTATTTCCCCCAAAAACGTACCAACAGCATTCTGCCATAGCATTAGCAACCAATCTGTATGATTTCTATGCAGGTTCCCCCCCCCCACCAACCACCTGTTGGAAGTTGGCAACAACATTTTCTCATAACACCTGCAAAGAAATCTAAAGAGAAGACACAATTTTTTATTCCTTGACAACAGTAATTTCCCCCAAAAACGTACCAACAGCATTCTGCCAGCATTAGCAACCAATCTGTATGATTTCTATGCAGGTTTCACCCCCCCCCCAATTCCAACCACCTGTTGCAAGTTGGCAACAACTCTTTAAAGCTATGTATATATCCAGCGTGTTTACCTCTCGCAGGTTGCAAAACATATACTGTTACTAAGTCGCATTTACTCATTGTCTTCCCAACACAGTTGCAGGTCAGACATTTTGTTTCATTCACTTTTCAAATCAGCACAATACCTGAAGTAATTCTATATCAGAAACTATACTCTTGTTCTTCATTGACAGGGCCTTGCCACGTCACTCTTCCTAAGGGCCTTGTTACAATAAGTTAATGGTAGAAAATTTAGGGCATTCTTTGTCAATGTGTCATACAAAGTTGTCATACTTCTGACAGAAAAGGTCGTCCTAGATCCGTGGATTCCATGTCGATGGGCTCTGTCAAAGCCTCTGTGAAAAAAATACACTGCAAAAAGTTGTACGACAACCCTAAGCCCCTAGGTCAGATGCTTGAGACTTGAAATAAAGGCTGTTTGGTTAGCAGTCGATACAAGGACCCCCCCTCCTGGCCTTCTCTTTCTACTGGTGTTGATTCAGGGGGTCGTGCGTTGGGTTGTGTGAAGTGCAATGTTTAGTCAACTTCCTTTGCTGTTTGATTTCTTGAAAAAGAAAAGCTTCTAAAAAGAATACAAGGTGAATAAGCCACAACTGTTTTCTTAATTGTCCTTGGAATAGAACCAGAAAACTTGAAAATCACATATACATGTATTACTAAATTGTAGAACAATGTATTACGGAAAAAAAGGATAACATGATTGAACTAGCAATTGAGGGCATTCTTTGTCAATGTGTCATACAAAGTTGTCATACTTCTGACAGAAAAGATCGTCCTAGATCCTTGAATTCCTTGTCGATGGGTTCTTTTGTCAAAGCCTCTGTGAAAAAAATACACTGCAAAAAGTTGTAGGACAACCCTAAGCCCGTTAAGTCAGATGCTTGAGATGTGAAATAAAGGCTGTTTGGTTAGCAGTCGATACAAGGACCCCCCCCCCCTGGCCTTCTCTTTCTACTGGTGTTGATTCAGGGGGTCGTGTGGTGGGTTGTGTGAAGTGTAATGTTTAGTCAACTTCCTTTGCTGTTTGATTTCTTGAAAAAGAAAAGACTTCTAAAAGAATACAAGGTGAGATAAGCCACACCTGTTTTCTTAATTGTCCTTGGAATAGAACCAGAAAACTTGAAAATGACATATATTATTCGTGAATAGTTTCATCAGGTTGGTAAGTCACTGAGTAAAGAGACTTTTTATGCAATGTGAACCAGTCAGAATTGCCCTGAGGAAGGTGACAGTCACCAAAATGTCATCTGAATAAAGGACTTGGTTGTGTAAAATAGAGTCTCCTTACTCACATATATTATAAAATTGTTCTAAGTCTGCATTTTATGGCAAAAATGAATAACATGATTGAACTAGCACATTTTCAGAAGGAAGCTCTATTTTATGAGAAGAAAACTTATAAGTCAAAAACTTGTTTTTGTGACTTTACAAAATCAAATTAGATATTTGCCCAGACCAGGATTAGATTGCAGATTTCAAATCCACGCATATTTTAATATCCCAATTTTAAGTACTGTAGCTAGGTGTACCCCTATAATAAGACCCAATGTGGACAAACAAATAATATCTTACAACAGTTTGAACAAAACCAAGACTTCTAAAAGCTTGTAAGTGGGTCAAAGAGATCGTTACAGACTAGAAACTGAAGGGTCCAGGATTTGTTTAATCACCTGCACTGTTGACGTAAGAGCTCTTTTCAAGTTTGTCACTCACAAATCACACCACAAGCTTAAACTGTCAAAGTGCCTTGAAAAGGTTCGATTGGAGCAAAATCTGCTTTCAGTTGATTGTACTTGCACTACACAGCTGTACTTGAATGAGATTGGTTCAGCATCTTGGTCGTGAGCGTTGAGAGTTTTAGAGCAGCGGTAAGAAGAACAGTCCTTTTATATAATAATATCTAACGTCATTCATATCTTCAGGAAATACCAGTGTAACACTGGTCAGCATATAGCCCAGGCCAAAATGTACCCTGGTACGGTCTGGACATGGGTACAATCTGGACTGTAACACCTGTAACCTGCAAAACAGTGGTCACTGTGTGATGCCTTTTATGTATGCTGCATCACGATTGGAATGCATCTATTATAGCAGCGACACCTGTGCTGTACAATGTGAACCAGTCAGAATTGCCCTGAGGAAGGTGACAGATGGTCACTGAAGCATCGGCTGTATAAAAGACCTGGTTGTGTAAGAAGAGTCTCTTTACTCTGCATCACGTTTTGCTGTTTGCTGACAGATAAAACAACAACTTTTATCTCTCCCTCCAGGGCTACAAAGGGGACTTCTTCCGCGACCGTCGGCATGGAAACGGCACGTACACCTGGCCAGATGGCACCTCCTTCACCGGAACGTTCTATCTGGACAAGAAGGAGGGGTACGGAGAGTTCTGTTTCCCAAATGGGAACAAATTCCAGGTGAGTCACCTCTTCATTTACACTTAAGAAATGTAACATTTGCAAAACAAATGCATAATGTTTACCTTCACATATGCTCTGGTCTGTTAATTCTAACACATTCATATATATGGTGACAAGAGTCTGAATCCCTCCTGCTATAAAATTGCAACATGATGTAACCCACACATAGTTACCACGGTGACAGACGTCTGGTTCAGGTCATTGACCTTATTTGTTTGGAGAAAAAGAAGAGGAAACAGAGCAAAAACAATATGTTTTCCTTGGTTAACATATTAAGTAAAACCAAAGTTATCATTAAATCAAGGTAATTGAAGGGTAATGCAATTGTCATATTATGAGTTACAAAACATTATACAGGGACGTCACTACCTTAAGCCTGTATATGAGTATGACTGTGCATCTCTTGGCACATGACATTCAATATCAAGTCATGTGACAAGAGAACTTCAAAACAAGATCTCGAAAGTTCCACAAAGTAGCTATTACTAATACTTTAAACAATTACTAATAGTATTAGTAATTGTTTAAAGTATTGAAAAATAAAAAAATTGGCGTTGTTATTATATTGTAATTTATATGTTTTCTTTACATCATAGGGATTGTACAAGAATGATGAGAGATACGGCCCTGGGGTCCTCTCGTACCCTAACGGTCGCCAGGATGTCGGACTCTGGAACAAAGAACGCCTGGTACGGCTCTGCACGCCAATCAACGAAGTCTTCACCATGCAGCAGCACCCAGAGTTTGAGTACAACCCCACGCTACACGTCAAGGACATCGAAATCACAGAAATCCTTTCGAAACTAAAACACGGGTCGCAAGATTCCGAGCTGCCGACTGTACAGTACCTCACCGTGCCTCTCAGCACCGGTGTACCAACTTCGCTTGCGCTCACCGACACGAACAGTACCGGACGCGACCTCGCGGAGAGCATCCTGCTAGAATTCGAGGAGGTTATCACGTCCGACCTGGACCCTAGCGTTGAGTTCGAAGAACAGTTCTTCCGCGACGTTCTAGAGAAGAAGCTAGAGGACGTAAGCACGGTTATCAAAGCAGAGAACAATACTCCGTCACTCATAGAGATGCAAAAACACATCTTCAGACACAGGCACAGACAAGACACGGTGGCGGTGGACATGGAGGCAATACTGAAGGGGGATAGGAGCAATTTTGGTAGGAAGGGACCGTTGGAACTGGCGTCGGAGGACCTGATTCGAGGGTCGACACGTGGGGATTACCAGTGTGTGTACAAGCTGCTGCAGAAGGGAGAGGTCCACGTGGACGTAGCTGACAGAAGTGGTGTAACCTCGTTACTAGGAGCATCTGTAAGTTAATAAAAGTTCTGCATTTTTGTGTCTATCTGGCCTCAAGATTACAACAATCATTTTAACCATCCACAGTGATGTATATTATCTGCTGACTCATTTCTGTTTCTGTTGCTCATGGATATGTGGTAACGAGTTCTGTTAGGCCACTCCAATTTAATTTGTTGGTTCTCGGATTCGCATTCATTTTTTTCTGATTTGCACAAAAAAAAAGATTCTGATTCAGAATCAACTCAAATATGCTCATATTTTGCCCCCAACAGTCAAGAAAAGTCCTTTTCTTCCTAGTTGTCCCAGTTTTTCCATCCATCAATGCAACTTGCTTTGATTAAAAGTTCAAAATTCATTGTTCAGATATTAACCCAGCCTTTTGTGTTGACTTCATGGCTCCTATCATAGCATTTGGGGCTATAATTATAGGAATTGCCTAGACCTGTTTTTATTTTTTCGCCCTGCTGCTTCATATTTTCTCTGAAAAAATCCGAGAACCAACAAATTAAATTGGTGTGGCCTTAGTTTGTTAGTGACGCTGAAGAAGAGTGATGGATGTCGCTCGAAACGTCTGGAAGTTATCTCTGTTATTTCTCCAGGAGTAGAGTTTGAATTTTCTAATATCATGTCTAACCTTCAGCAACAACTGTTGTAATGTCATCATTTTTGCTGTTGATCCACAGGTTAACTGTCACCAGAATGTTATCAACTGTCTCCTTGACAACGGCGCTGATGTCAACAAGCTGAGCGATGAGGGAGTATCCGCCATAGCAGCGTGCCACATCTTCTACTACCCCGTCGATTCCTTCAAGTTCAACATCGCCGAAAAGGGCATGAAGCCACCCGACTCGGAGCGAGAGGAAGCGACAACAGAGGCGGACACATTGAGCACGGGAAAACGGCGGGACCCGCGGCGTAGGAAGAAGCAACAGAAGACGGGAATCGATGAAACGGAAGCCCAGCTCGCTCTGGAGTTTGAGAAGGCGCTCGCAAAGATGGAGGAACGGGAGCCGCTTCCCGGCGCTCCGAGTAAAGACCTCGTTACCGGAGACGCGGCACACGTGGACAGCGGGATTGACCTCATGAGCGGTGAGGTCACCGACGAAGCACGAAGCCAGCAGCTGAAACTTAACCTAACCCCCGAGTTTGCGACGTACGAGGGAATGTTGGAAGATGACACTCAGTCCTACGACTGGAGACATGCCAAGGAAAACCCCAGCGAACTTGACTTCCACTTAGAAAACGACGTCACCAGTGATTTTGAGTCCAATGAGAGCCTGGTGAACTACAAGATCGAGGTGACAGAGCAGCTGATAGAGAGAACTGCGACAGCGCTGAGTATGAATGACAGGGTGGTGAGCAGATTGAGCAAGCAGAGGGACAATGGCACGGCCAGACAAATGGCTTTTGCTATGTCTGAGTAAGTAAAAAATCTACTGTCATCATTTCATAGGAGACTCAACACTCAGAACCCAAAGAAAAACTATTTTTGGACCAAAACAAATATTTTTAAGACGTACCCTCCCCAGTTACCCGTTTATTTGGTCTGTCCCTAACCTATACTGTACTTTCTACAGGCACAGTATCATGGAAGCTACCATCAGGCTCCTACTACGGAGGGGTGCAGACCCCAATGCCGCCCAGGTACCCATGCCAGCCATGTTCTTTGCCATCAAGGCTGCAGATGTCGGTGCAGTGAAGCGCCTCCTAGAGGCTCATGCTTCAACTACAGCACAGCTGGGGCCAGAGGTAAAATCCTCAATCATCTTGTGTATTTTCTGGTCATTGATTTTTCTAGATATTCTGCTCAGAAGCATGCATGTGCTGTACTATGTGTTGTTCCGTGAATTTGGATGCTAACTGCAGTAATTCTGTCTACAGAAAGGGGGCCTCGCTCCGCTGCACATTGCAGCAGCCATTCCAGGGGAGGAGGGGGTTGAGATCACTCAGCTGATCCTGAATGCAGGGGCAGACCCTGACATGAGGGCACATGAGGAGGGCACAGAAGAGGATCAGGTATGTTCTCTCTTTTACCCATTCATACATTCATTCATTTGCTCATCCATCCATTCATTTTCTAATGTGGCTTGAATATGAAATTATAACAAACTTAATACAAAAGTATGAAATAGAAAACTTACTTGCTCATTAATTTTTTACTCCTGGATTATTTCACAGAATGGAAAACTGTCTGCAATTGAAGGAGGCAGAACTCCTCTTCATATCGCATGTGAGCGGGACGACAACAACTGGGTATGTATTAAGGCTATGAGATACAATGGTTTATGACACTTAGGCATTAGCATTTCTTGTTATCTAGTTTGTTTTGCTTACTGAAGGAAAACATATTGTTTTTGCTCAGTTTCTTCCTCCTCTTCTCCAAACAAATAAGGTCAATGACCTGGGCCAGACATCTTTCACCATGGTAACTGGTGTTGGATTACATAATGTTACAAGTGCCATGCAGAATCTAGTTCAAGAGGGGCTGCATGGTCAACATATAATTATATGAATGTGTGAGTAAGAATGAACAGAACAGTAGTTGGTTAAGCTGGGCTATGTGACAGTAAACATAATGCATTTGCTTTTCTAGTTTTAAAGTGTTCCTAAGCAACCATGTATTTCCCACATTTTATATCCTTTGCTTCTTGTTGTACCCATCTCAGGATGCCCGTTCTGTAGTACGACTTCTTCTTGAAGCTGGAGCGAACCCCAATCTCCTGTGCCAGGGGCACTCCCCACTGTCTCTGGCTATCGGCAGTGGGAATGACTTGGTATGTATCAAATTTTTTTTCCTGATTAGTGTTGATTTAAGCTTCGTAATAATGATTCCATCTTAAATGTTAGGATCATTGCATACCATGTACTTTTACCAAGAGTCCAAGTAATTGATACTGAAAATTGATACTGAAAATTTACTGTTTTATAATAAATGATTCAGTAAAGAAGATAGGATGCTTTCTAATTTCAGTACCAAGGACAGGGATCTTGTTTAGAAAGACAATAGTGTACAATATCTTACTTCTGAAGTTCAGCACCAAGGACAGGACTTGTTTATAGAAATGCAGTAGTGTACAATATTTTACTTCTGAAGTTCAGTACCAAGGACAAAACTTTTCTATAGAAAGACAGTAGTGTACAATATTTTTTCTGAAGTTCAGTACCAAGGACAGGGTTTTTCTATAGAAAGACAGTAGTGTGCAATGTTTTTCTTCTGAAGTTCAGTACCAAGGACAGGGCTCTTCTATAGAAAGACAGTAGTGTACAATATTTTACTTCTGAAGTTCAGTACCATGGACAGAACTCATGAGAAAGACAGTAGAGTACAATATTTTACTTCTTAAGTTCAGTACCAAGGACATGGCTTTTTTATAGAAAGACAGTAGTGTGCAATGTTTTTCTTCTGAAGTTCAGTACCAAGGACAGGCTTTTCTATAGAAAGACAGTAGTGTACAATATTTTACTTCTGAAGTTCAGTACCAAGGACAGGGCTTTTTTGTAGAAAGGCAGAAGTAGAGACAATAATTTACTTCTGAAATTTAGTACCAAGGACAGGGCTTTTCTATAGAAAAACAGTAGAGTACAATATTTTACTTCTCAAGTTCAGTACCAAGGACAGGGTTTTTCTATAGAAAGACAGAAGTAGAGACAATAATTTACTTCTGAAATTTAGTACCAAGGACAGGGCTTTTCTATAGAAAAACAGTAGAGTACAATATTTTACTTCTCAAGTTCAGTACCAAGGACAGGGTTTTTCTATAGAAAGACAAAAGTGTACAATAATTTACTTCTGAAGTTCAGTACCAAGGACAGGACTCTTCTGTAGAAAGACTAATGTTTCACATGTTCTTTCTCTAGGCCATAGATGAGTTATTGGAGTTCGGAGCAGACCCCAGCCTACCACTGTCCCACGGTGTTGGTAGTGCCCTGTGTGCTGCCTCTTCTATCGCCTGTGAACACAGGAGACCACCACATGCCAGGATCGCACTGGTATGGGTGAAGTTTCAGTCATACTATGACCTTTAATGCTTCAACTTGCCAATGCTTTATTTCAGTGTATGAAAACAATCCTGTACTATGCCAAATGATACCATAGAGCCACTATTATGTTAATCTGGTTGACTTTATTGTGACTATAGATTGACAAGTTGATCAAGGCAGGAGCTAACATCCTGGCTCCCATCCCCATCGGACCTAAGAAATTGCAAGGAACTGCTGTGGACTATGCCTACTTTGCCTTCAATCAAGTAAGTGTTGTGATATGTAACCTATAACCACACTACCTGCCCCCTATACTTTCAAATGCCCTTGTCACTTAGATATCAATGAGTCTGGACAAAATGCAGTTTCAAAAGGCCTTGAATGCAATGGACAAATACAAAGACAAATACTTGATCATCAAGCGATTTACTCAGACTAACACTTAAAAAGTTGAAGTTAAAGACCCTTCCCGCATCAAGTGACGCATAGAGCGGCACCCATCTCTGTTTTCAATAGCCCTGAGCCACACAAAAGTGCAATCACCACAGCAGGGGGTTAGTCCACTGGTAGTGGTGTGTGTGTGTTTAACTCCCATAGTCTTTAATACCCAAATGCTAAGTGCTAAGCGGAGATAGCAGTATGTACCATTTTTGTCTTTGGTATGACTTGGTCTGGGATCGAACTCACGACCTCCCAAATGCAAGGCAAGCACTCTACCCACTTGGCCGCTGCACCGGTACACTGACTAACACTGAGTCTCTTTAATCCCTTTCAGGACAGACGTATTGCCCACACCCCCTACCACGCGCTGACCCACGCGGAGAGGGACACGTACAACGCCCGGCGCAAGCTGCTGGCTCACCTGGGAGAGTTACTGAGGGAGGCAGCGGTCGCTCGGGAACGTGAAATCCTGGAGCAAGACGAGAGAGACGGAAGGAAAAGTATGTCATCTTACAACTTACTGTGTACCTGATCCAAGCATACTGCAATCCATCGCACATATTGATAATATTAATAAGATTTATGTCATACCTGGGCCGTGATAACGTTCGATACGGGTGTTCTGGCCTGTGCGATAACTAGTGGTAAGGCCCGGGGTTCTATTTCTTTATCATACGGGCTTCCAAATGTTCCATTGAATAATCCGTACGCGTTTCCCGTGTACCGAGTGCACAACTTTGGAAACTTCAAACACCGGATGTTGGAATTGAAGCCGTTACACTTTTTGTTTAGATACACCAAAATATTTTGCATTGAAATGTCTGTTTTCTCGGGTTGCCATGACATAAATAAAATACAACACAGCATATTCCGCATTACCCTCGGTCCCACGCAGCCCTCCCGCGGATCGGATCTCCCTCTGGCCTTCGGTCCTCAGGCGATCTGGCCCGCAGAATTCTGAATGGAGCAAACTTAGTATACAAAATCAAAATGGTATATTTCCACATGTCGCCAGTTCTTTTTTTAACGCCATTCTTGTTGCTATTGCCACAGGTGCAGGTCCGAGTGAGAAGTTTGTGTATACAGGTGCAGGGGCCTCCCACCCGACCCTGAGGTCAAGGGGCAAGGTGGGGTTCAGCACCATGGCAACAGACAGTACCGGTCAGGAGAAACCTCTGGTGGACAAGGAACTAGACGAGTAAGTTCTTCAACTCAGATTCAAATACTTGAATTTAAAGTAATGTTGATTTGATTATATGGATAACATCCTCTGGGAACCCCAAAACTGACGCGAGCATGCAAATAAAAAAAAAGTTTGGCAAAAAAAAAAGTTTCTTTCATTAAGGTCATAAAGGTTTAATAAATGACTAAACCCACAGAGTATGGTATGGGGAATAATAATAGATTCTTTTCTTCACATTTTCTTCTTTTCCTGAATTTATCTTGGCATTCTATGACATTAGTATCGTTTTCCAAGTGTTTGAGTAAAAATTAACAGAGAAGACCATATGCAAAGGTAAACATTATGAATTTGCTTGGCAAATGTTACCATAATTCCAGTTTTAAAAACACATTTTGCACCTGTACAATGTCTGATGTGTGATCTGATGTATTTTCAGGGATGATGAAACTGTGACTGGGATCATCACTGTGGACGTTGGTCAGGCAGCAACCATGAAAGGTGTGAAGGAACTAGCAGAGTCCATGTCTCGCAAAGCACAGAGCTACGTCAGGTATGGAGGAGTATTGTCATTGTTGTCTTGTGTGTATTTGACCATTTCAGGGAAGGGCAACTTGATATGCTGTCAGGATAGTTGTTTATTGCAAATTCATGCCCGAGGGCTAATTTCATACAGACATTGACAAGAAAAATGTGGTGATATAAGACTATTTGCTAACATGAAGTTCTACGTGTACGATATACTTATCAAACCTATTATCTCTACTTAAATCTAATAACGGTGGTATACATACAGGATAAACAGTAGACATGGAATATGTGAACAGGTAAGAGGAACAAAGTTACTGCTGTTCTAATCTATTCTATTCTATTCTATTAAACTATTCTTGCAAAATTGCAGGTTGCTTAATTTTTTTTCTGCAACATTGAAAATGTTTCTGCAAAATGCCGACTGCAGAGGATATTTCTAACACTGCCTATTGTTTTATCATCCCAGGAAACCAGTGTTCAAGTATTGTTACGAGTGTGGTCGTTCAGTGGGCGTGCGACTTTCGGCCTGTACCAGGTGCAAGGAGGTCTACTACTGCAGCAAGGCCTGTAAACTCAAGGCCTGGAACGCCAGGCACAAGGAAGAGTGCATCAGAATTGGAGGTAAGTTTGTTGTTTTTTTATTTATTTATTTCAACACCAAAAGCAAACCTTGCAGCAGGGATGAGAATCCCTGAATTGAAAGAGTGTGCGTACAGAAAAAAAAAGTTACAATAGGCAAAACAAACACTATATACACACCCTCATATACACTATAATACATAAAGAATTTGTACCAAGCAAAAAACTATATACAGATGAGGTTTAGGAAAAATAAAACTAGTGATACGTCAGTTCTTTGTTGTATAGGGCTATGGCCCTATGGAGAAAGGACTGCTGGAGCTGCTTTGTCCTAGCCCTGGGAGCACTCATGGCCTGGCTGTTCCTTAGGATCCTGCCGGTAGCAGTTGCTCTCTGGGGGGGCACCAGGTCGTGGAGTTGGTGTTGGGGATTTAGCATTTACAACCAACTCGTTTACAACCAACCAAACTGACTTTGATGACAAAATTTACTGAAAACTGTTTTCTAATGATACATTAAAGAAGATAGGATGATTTCTAACAGCACCGAGGACAGGGCTCTTCTATAGAAAGACAGCAGAGTAAAATATTTTACTTCTGAAGTTCAGTACCAAGGACAGAACTCTTCTGTCCTTGGTACTGTACAATATTTGACTTCTGAAATTCAGTACCAAGGACAGGGCTTTTCTATAGAAAGACAATATTTTGCTTCTGAAGTTCAGTACCAAGGACAGGGCTTTTCTATAGAAAGACAGTAGTGTACAATATTTTACTTCTGAAGTTCAGTACCAAGGAAAGGGCTCTTCTGTAAAAAGACAGTAAAGATGTTCAGTACCAAGGACAGTACTCTTTTTTAGAAAGACAGTATATTAAGTTGATTGAACAGCAATTACATGTACTTGACATTTGTTACTCCTAACAAGACCTTCACAAATCATATGATCTTTTTTTGCACCAACAGGTAGGGACGGTAGTCCAAAGAGTCGCGGGGACCGTACTAGGATAGACAGCCCCACCCCCACCACCAACCCCAACCCTGGCTCACGTGTCACCGTGGACCAACTCATGGGGAAAAGCCTCAGGAACAACACCAGCAAAGGAGCCAAAAACACGCAGAACAAATCCAAAGCAAGAAGCACAATCAGTTCTGTCACTGGGTCCAAGAGTGATGTCGGAAGGAGGGGTTTAAATTTAAAATTGGGGTCAAGGGGTGGCTTGAAGTCGTCCGAAACGTCTAGTGTAACAATCAAAGAGAATTATAGTTTTAACTGATGTCAATCATGAACGGATATCACTTGACAATTTTCATATTCTTTGCAAAGATTATGAAAAACTGAGATGAATTTACAAGGAAAGACCAGAGATATACTTTGTCTTAGCCATGTGAGATTGCATTGTTTACATTTTTTATCTGATGTACAGTGATATTCTTTTTGTCCATTCCATTTTGTGAATTTGGAATGAATGCAGTCCGTCCAAGTTTTTTACATTGGTGCCATCACAAAATCATTCCATCCATGTATGACTGTTAGGGGAATAAAACACGCTGCATTTCTAAACCAAAACCACTGTATATAGAGAGAAGGGGGGGAGAGATTTTTGTGCTAATAAATACTTTGTGCCTTTGAATATACGTATGTGAAGAATAGACTGTTGACTCTTTCAGGCCCATAAGAATTTAACTTAAGTTTAGGCCACACCAAGTAAATTTTATGGATGACGTCCGCGTGCATTGATTTTGGCCTGTTCCTAGAAAAAAAACAAGAAATTCCGCTTCCTGTAACTATGACCAAAGAGTCACGACAGTGCCACAAATCGCCAGATTGACGTGAAACCCGTAACACAAAAACAGGACAGGACAACAACTGCTGTTCCACCTGATTTATTGCTGTTTTGATGACGAATAAACGACTTCTTGCTTGTTATACTGTGTCACCTCATTCAATTTGTGTCCTAACATTTGTCGTCTCTTAGTATATTTCTAATCTAAGCATCTTGTTTTTTAGGGCCCTTCTTGTTTTTTTTTTCGCACTCTCGCATTAGATATAGGGTCTCCAAAGGACGTCATCCATAAAATTTACTTGGTGTGGCCTAAAGTGCCTTTCCCAAGGGCACAAGATCGGTGACATGGGCAGGGTTCGAACCCGCGACCTCTGGGGTGTGAGCTGAATGCGCTAGCGACTGCGCCACACGACCCCACATTCTCGAAGGTTGACTGAGTAACTGTCCAAT